>NW_028232075.1:270000-279138 GCF_054491065.1 Syngnathus leptorhynchus | reverse complement strand
AAAAAGAACCGGGCTGGAATCAAAAAAGAACCGGGCGACCCGTTAAAATTGCTTAGCCGAGGTCCTGGAAGCCTAACACGGCGTGTTGTTGTGCAAAAAGCCGCTCCCGAGCTCCAGCTGGAAGTGTAAAAAGAACCAGGCTGGATAAAAAAAAGAACCGGGCTGGATCAAAAAAGAACCGGGCGACCCGTTAAAATTGCTGAGCCGAGGTCCTGGAAGCCTAACACGGCGTGATCTTGTGCAAAAAGCCGCTCCCGAGCTCCAGCTGGAAGTGTAAAAAGAACCGGGCTGGATAAAAAAAAGAACCGGCTGGATCAAAAAAAGAACCGGGCGACCCGTTAAAATTGCTTAGCCGAGGTCCTGGAAGCCTAACACGGCGTGATCTTGTGCAAAAAGCCGCTGCCGAGCTCCAGCTGGAAGTGTAAAAAGAACCGGGCTGGATAAAAAAAGAACCGGGCTGGATCAAAAAAAGAACCGGGCGACCCGTTAAAATTGCTTAGCCGAGGTCCTGGAAGCCTAACCCGGCGTGATCTTGCCCGAAATTCGGCCTCTATACTTCCATTTTAGGTACCAGGCGCTCATAGTGTGTTGGTCCCACTAGTCAGTGTACTGGTCCCACTCGCTAGTGTACTGGTCCCCCTAGTCAGTGTACTCATCCAGTTACCCCCCGTTTTCCAAAACACCATCGGCACGTATAAGGGGGGGACTCCTGAGAGAGATGAGGTATATGGCAGCGCAACACCAATCCGCTCCGCGCTGGTTCCCATGTCGGCTACGGATGAATAAAACCAGCCTGTCCCCCCTGGAGCTCACGAGACACGGAATTTTTTCTAAGTGCCAACGGCTCTTCCGAGCAAACGTGTCCGCTCCGGCTGGTTCCCCCGTCGGCCTCGAATGACGAAAAATGCCGGTCTCCGCCCGGAGCTCATGACAAACGAAAAATTTTCTAAGTGCCAACGGCACTAGCGAGCGAATGTGTCCGCTCGGCGCTGGTTCCCGGGTCGAACCCGGAAGACGAAAAACGCCGGTCCTCGCCCGGAGCTCATGACAAACGAAAATTTTCTAAGTGCCAACGGCACTAGCGAGCGAATGTGTCCGCTCGGCGCTGGTTCCCGGGTCGAACCCGGAAGACGAAAAACGCCGGTCCTCGCCCGGAGCTCATGACAAACGAAAAATTTTCTAAGTGCCACGGCACTAGCGAGCGAATGTGTCCGCTCGGTGCTGGTTCCCGGGTCGAACCCGGAAGACGAAAAACGCCGGTCTCCGCCCGGAGCTCATGACAAACGAAAAATTTTCTAAGTGCCAACGGCACTAGCGAGCGAATGTGTCCGCTCGGCGCTGGTTCCCGGGTCGAACCCGGAAGACGAAAAACGCCGGTCTCCGCCGGAGCTCATGACAAACGAAAAATTTTCTAAGTGCCAACGGCACTAGCGAGCGAATGTGTCCGCTCGGCGCTGGTTCCCGGGTCGAACCCGGAAGACGAAAAACGCCGGTCCTCGCCCGGAGCTCATGACAAACGAAAAATTTCTAAGTGCCAACGGCACTAGCGAGCGAATGTGTCCGCTCGGCGCTGGTTCCCGGGTCGAACCCGGAAGACGAAAAACGCCGGTCCTCGCCCGGAGCTCATGACAACGAAAAATATTCTAAGTGCCAACGGCACTAGCGAGCGAATGTGTCCGCTCGGCGCTGGTTCCCGGGTCGAACCCGGAAGACGAAAAACGCCGGTCCTCGCCCGGAGCTCATGACAAACGAAAAATTTTCTAAGTGCCAACGGCACTAGCGAGCGAATGTGTCCGCTCGGCGCTGGTTCCCGGGTCGAACCCGGAAGACGAAAAACGCCGGTCTCCGCCCGGAGCTCATGACAAACGAAAAATTTTCTAAGTGCCAACGGCACTAGCGAGCGAATGTGTCCGCTCGGCGCTGGTTCCCGGGTCGGACCCGGAAGACGAAAAACGCCGGTCTCCGCCCGGAGCTCATGACAAACGAAAAATTTTCTAAGTGCCAACGGCACTAGCGAGCGAATGTGTCCGCTCGGCGCTGGTTCCCGGGTCGAACCCGGAAGACGAAAAACGCCGGTCTCCGCCCGGAGCTCATGACAAACGAAAAATTTTCTAAGTGCCAACGGCACTAGCGAGCGAATGTGTCCGCTCGGCGCTGGTTCCCGGGTCGGACCCGGAAGACGAAAAACGCCGGTCCTCGCCTGGAGGTCCCAGCAAAATCGGCGAAAAAAACGACTAAGTGTCAACTTTCGAAAAAACGGCTAAGTGTCGACTTTCGAAAAAACGGCTAAGTGTCAACTTTCGAAAAAACGGCTAAGTGTCAACTTTCGAAAAAACGACTAAGTGCCCACGGCTCTGCGGGGCTTGTGAGTCCGCCCCGCGCCGGTTCGGCGGTCGGCCTCAAAAAGCAAAAAATCAGCCTCTCTCCCTGGAGCTCACCAAAAATTTGTCGAAATTTTTCTAAGTTCTCCTCGAGGTACCAGGGGGTGAGGTACCCGGGCTAAGGTGCAGTACCTTTTTTGGTCTTCAGGTGCGCCAGAGTACAATGAAATGGTCCCAGTAGTCAGTGTACTCATCGACTTTCCCCCCGTTTTCCAAAGCACCTCGTTTACGAGTATGGAGGAGATGGTGCTGGTCTCCCCACGGCGTCGGACACGCCATCCTCGACAGCACAAGGTCGGATAGAAGACCTGGAAAGCGCCGTGGCACGCGCTGGAGGTGGGCACTTTGGCGAAAAAACGACTAAGTGTCAACTTTCGAAAAAACGACTAAGTGTCAACTTTCGAAAAAACGGCTAAGTGTCAACTTTCGAAAAAACGACTAAGTGTCACCTCTCTGAAAAAATGGCAAAGTGTCGCCTCTCTGAAAATTTTCTAAGTGCCCACGGCTCTGCGGGCTCGTGCATCCGAGCCGCGCCGGTTCTGCAACCGGCCTAGAATGACGAAAAATAACGGTCTCCTCCTGGAGCTCACAGCCAATTGTGGCGAAAAAGTGGCAAAGTGCCCACGGCTCTGCGGGCTCGTGCATCCGACCCGCGCCGGTTCTGCAGCCGGCCTAGAATGACGAAAAATAACGGTCTCCTCCTGGAGCTCACAGCCAACTTGGCAAAAAGTTTCTAAGTGCCCACGGCCCTGCCGAGCTTTGGCGTCCGCCCAGCGCCGGTTCCGCAGTCGGCCTCCAATGACGAAAAATAACGGTCTCCTCCTGGAGCTCACAGCCAACTTGGCAAAAAGTTTCTAAGTGCCCACGGCCCTGCCGAGCTTTGGCGTCCGCCCAGCGCCGGTTCCGCAGTCGGCCTCGAATGACGAAAAATAACGGTCTCCTCCTGGAGCTCACAGCCAACTTGGCAAAAAGTTTCTAAGTGCCCACGGCCCTGCCGAGCTTTGGCGTCCGCCCAGCGCCGGTTCCGCAGTCGGCCTCGAATGACGAAAAATAACGGTCTCCTCCTGGAGCTCACAGCCAACTTGGCAAAAAGTTTCTAAGTGCCCACGGCCCTGCCGAGCTTTGGCGTCCGCCCAGCGCCGGTTCCGCAGTCGGCCTCGAATGACGAAAAATAACGGTCTCCTCCTGGAGCTCACAGCCAACTTGGCAAAAAGTTTCTAAGTGCCCACGGCCCTGCCGAGCTTTGGCGTCCGCCCAGCGCCGGTTCCGCAGTCGGCCTCGAATGACGAAAAATAACGGTCTCCTCCTGGAGCTCACAGCCAACTTGGCAAAAAGTTTCTAAGTGCCCACGGCCCTGCCGAGCTTTGGCGTCCGCCCAGCGCCGGTTCCGCAGTCGGCCTCGAATGACGAAAAATAACGGTCTCCTCCTGGAGCTCACAGCCAACTTGGCAAAAAGTTTCTAAGTGCCCACGGCCCTGCCGAGCTTTGGCGTCCGCCCAGCGCCGGTTCCGCAGTCGGCCTCGAATGACGAAAAATAACGGTCTCCTCCTGGAGCTCACAGCCAACTTGGCAAAAAGTTTCTAAGTGCCCACGGCCCTGCCGAGCTTTGGCGTCCGCCCAGCGCCGGTTCCGCAGTCGGCCTCGAATGACGAAAAATAACGGTCTCCTCCTGGAGCTCACAGCCAACTTGGCAAAAAGTTTCTAAGTGCCCACGGCCCTGCCGAGCTTTGGCGTCCGCCCAGCGCCGGTTCCGCAGTCGGCCTCGAATGACGAAAAATAACGGTCTCCTCCTGGAGCTCACAGCCAACTTGGCAAAAAGTTTCTAAGTGCCCACGGCCCTGCCGAGCTTTGGCGTCCGCCCAGCGCCGGTTCCGCAGTCGGCCTCGAATGACGAAAAATAACGGTCTCCTCCTGGAGCTCACAGCCAACTTGGCAAAAAGTTTCTAAGTGCCCACGGCCCTGCCGAGCTTTGGCGTCCGCCCAGCGCCGGTTCCGCAGTCGGCCTCGAATGACGAAAAATAACGGTCTCCTCCTGGAGCTCACAGCCAACTTGGCAAAAAGTTTCTAAGTGCCCACGGCCCTGCCGAGCTTTGGCGTCCGCCCAGCGCCGGTTCCGCAGTCGGCCTCGAATGACGAAAAATAACGGTCTCCTCCTGGAGCTCACAGCCAACTTGGCAAAAAGTTTCTAAGTGCCCACGGCCCTGCCGAGCTTTGGCGTCCGCCCAGCGCCGGTTCCGCAGTCGGCCTCGAATGACGAAAAATAACGGTCTCCTCCTGGAGCTCACAGCCAACTTGGCAAAAAGTTTCTAAGTGCCCACGGCCCTGCCGAGCTTTGGCGTCCGCCCAGCGCCGGTTCCGCAGTCGGCCTCGAATGACGAAAAATAACGGTCTCCTCCTGGAGCTCACAGCCAACTTGGCAAAAAGTTTCTAAGTGCCCACGGCCCTGCCGAGCTTTGGCGTCCGCTCAGCGCCGGTTCCGCAGTCGGCCTCGAATGACGAAAAATAACGGTCTCCTCCTGGAGCTCACAGCCAACTTGGCAAAAAGTTTCTAAGTGCCCACGGCCCTGCCGAGCTTTGGCGTCCGCCCAGCGCCGGTTCCGCAGTCGGCCTCGAATGACGAAAAATAACGGTCTCCTCCTGGAGCTCACAGCCAACTTGGCAAAAAGTTTCTAAGTGCCCACGGCCCTGCCGAGCTTTGGCGTCCGCTCAGCGCCGGTTCCGCAGTCGGCCTCGAATGACGAAAAATAACGGTCTCCTCCTGGAGCTCACAGCCAACTTGGCAAAAAGTTTCTAAGTGCCCACGGCCCTGCCGAGCTTTGGCGTCCGCCCAGCGCCGGTTCCGCAGTCGGCCTCGAATGACGAAAAATAACGGTCTCCTCCTGGAGCTCACAGCCAACTTGGCAAAAAGTTTCTAAGTGCCCACGGCCCTGCCGAGCTTTGGCGTCCGCTCAGCGCCGGTTCCGCAGTCGGCCTCGAATGACGAAAAATAACGGTCTCCTCCTGGAGCTCACAGCCAACTTGGCAAAAAGTTTCTAAGTGCCCACGGCCCTGCCGAGCTTTGGCGTCCGCCCAGCGCCGGTTCCGCAGTCGGCCTCGAATGACGAAAAATAACGGTCTCCTCCTGGAGCTCACAGCCAACTTGGCAAAAAGTTTCTAAGTGCCCACGGCCCTGCCGAGCTTTGGCGTCCGCCCAGCGCCGGTTCCGCAGTCGGCCTCGAATGACGAAAAATAACGGTCTCCTCCTGGAGCTCACAGCCAACTTGGCAAAAAGTTTCTAAGTGTCACATCTCTGAAAAAACGGCTAAGTGTCGACTTTCGAAAAAACGGCAAAGTGTCACATCTCTGAAAAAACGGCTAAGTGTCGACTTTCGAAAAAACGGCTAAGTGTCAACTTTCGAAAAAACGGCTAAGTGTCGCCTCTCTGAAAAAACGGCAAAGTGTCAACTTTCGAAAAAACGACAGAGTGTCGCCTCTCTGAAAAAACGACTAAGTGTCGACTCTGAGAAAATGGCAAAGTGCCCACGGCTCTGCGGGCTCGTGCATCCGACCCGCGCCGGTTCCCCAGCCGGCCTGAAATAAGGCAAAACCAGCCTCTCCGCCTGGAGCTCAGAGCCAACTTGGCGAATATTTTCTAAGTGCCCACGGCTCTGCGTGGCTACGGCGTCTGCCCAGCGCCGGTTCCTGGGTCGAACCCCGAGGACGAGGAATGCCGGTCTCCGCCTGGAGGTCCCAGCTTAATCGGCGAAAATTTTCTAAGTGCCCACGGCTCTGCCGGGCTCGTGCATCCGACCCGCGCCGGTTCCCCAGCCGGCCTGAAATAAGGCAAAACCAGGCTCTCCCCCTGGAGCTCAGAGCCAATTGTGGCGAAAAAACGACTAAGTGTCAACTTTCGAAAAAACGACTAAGTGTCAACTTTCCAAAAAAACGGCTAAGTGTCGACTTTCGAAAAAACGGCTAAGTGTCAACTTTCGAAAAAACGACTAAGTGTCGCCTCTGAAAAAACGACTAAGTGTCGCCTCTCTGAAAAAACGACTAAGTGCCCACGGCTCTGCGGGGCTTGTGAGTCCGCCCCGCGCCGGTTCGGCGGTCGGCCTCAAAAAGCGAAAAATCAGCCTCTCTCCCTGGAGCTCACCAAAAATTTGTCGAAATTTTTCTAAGTTCTCCTCGAGGTACCAGGGGGTGAGGTACCCGGGCTAAGGTGCAGTACCTTTTTTGGTCTTCAGGTGCGCCAGAGTACAATGAAATGGTCCCAGTAGTCAGTGTACTCATCGACTTTCCCCCCGTTTTCCAAAGCACCCCGTTTACGAGTATGGAGGAGATGGTGCTGGTCTCCCCACGGCGTCGGACACGCCGTCCTCGACAGCACAAGGTCGGATAGAAGACCTGAAAAGCGCCGTGGCACGCGCTGGAGGTGTCACTGTGGCGAAAAAGTGACTAAGTGTCAACTTTCGAAAAAACGGCTAAGTGTCAACTTTCGAAAAAACGGCTAAGTGTCAACTTTCGAAAAAACGGCTAAGTGTCAACTTTCGAAAAAACGACTAAGTGTCGCCTCTCTGAAAAAACGGCAAAGTGTCAACTTTCGAAAAAACGACTAAGTGTCAACTTTCGAAAAAACGACTAAGTGTCACCTCTCTGAAAAAATGGCAAAGTGTCAACTGCGAATGTGGTGGTGCATGGAAGGAAGTGGAGGACGGCCGCCTCCTTAAACACAGGCCGAAGAGGAGCGTCAGGGCCGGCTCCTTAAACACGGACCGAGTGTCGCCCTTAACACAGACCAAGCGGAGGACGGCCGCCTCCTTAAACACAGGCCGGAGAGGAGCGTCAGGGCCAGGCTCCTCAAACATGGACCGAGTGTCGCCCTTAACACGGACCAAGGGGAGGACGGCCGCCTCCTTAAACACAGGCCGGAGAGGAGCGTCAGGGCCAGGCTCCTCAAACATGGACCGAGTGTCGCCCTTAACACGGACCAAGGGGAGGACGGCCGCCTCCTTAAACACAGGCCGGAGAGGAGCGTCAGGGCCAGGCTCCTCAAACATGGACCGAGTGTCGCCCTTAACACAGACCAAGGGGAGGACGGCCGCCTCCTTAAACACAGGCCGGAGAGGAGCGTCAGGGCCAGGCTCCTCAAACATGGACCGAGTGTCGCCCTTAACACAGACCAAGGGGAGGACGGCCGCCTCCTTAAACACAGGCCGGAGAGGAGCGTCAGGGCCAGGCTCCTCAAACATGGACCGAGTGTCGCCCTTAACACGGACCAAGGGGAGGACGGCCGCCTCCTTAAACACAGGCCGGAGAGGAGCGTCAGGGCCAGGCTCCTCAAACATGGACCGAGTGTCGCCCTTAACACGGACCAAGGGGAGGACGGCCGCCTCCTTAAACACAGGCCGGAGAGGAGCGTCAGGGCCAGGCTCCTCAAACATGGACAGAGTGTCGCCCTTAACACAGACCAAGCGGAGGACGGCCGCCTCCCTAAATACAGGCCGAACCGGAGCGCGAGTGTCGCTCCTTAAACACGGACCGAGTGGAGGACGGCCGCCTCCTTAAACACAGGCCGAACAAAATGACACAAAGTGTCAACTGCGAATGTTGTCCATCCAAGGAAGGAGCGTGATGCCCGGCCGGCTCCTTAAACACAGGCCGAGAGTCGCCCCGGACGGTCCGCCTCGCGGCGCCCGTCTGCTCGGATAAAATGACACAAAGTGTCAACTACGAATGTTGTCCATCCAAGGAGGGAGCGTGATGCCCGGCCGGCTCCGAAAACACAGGCCGAGAGTCGCCCCGGACGGTCCGCCTCGCGGCGCCCGTCTGCTCGGATAAAATGACACAAAGTGTCAACTGCGAATGTTGTCCATCCAAGGAAGGAGCGTGATGCCCGGCCGGCTCCTTAAACACAGGCCGAGAGTCGCCCCGGACGGTCCGCCTCGCGGCGCCCGCCCGCTCGGATAAAATGACACAAAGTGTCAACTACGAATGTTGTCCATCCAAGGAAGGAGCGTGATGCCCGGCCGGCTCCTTAAACACAGGCCGAGAGTCGCCCCGGACGGTCGCCTCGCGGCGCCCGTCTGCTCGGATAAAATGACACAAAGTGTCAACTACGAATGTTGTCCATCCAAGGAGGGAGCGTGATGCCCGGCCGGCTCCGAAAACACAGGCCGAGAGTCGCCCCGGACGGTCCGCCTCGCGGCGCCCGTCTGCTCGGATAAAATGACACAAAGTGTCAACTGCGAATGTTGTCCATCCAAGGAAGGAGCGTGATGCCCGGCCGGCTCCTTAAACACAGGCCGAGAGTCGCCCCGGACGGTCCGCCTCGCGGCGCCCGCCCGCTCGGATAAAATGACACAAAGTGTCAACTACGAATGTTGTCCATCCAAGGAGGGAGCGTGAGGCCCGGCCGGCTCCGAAAACACAGGCCGAGAGTCGCCCCGGACGGTCCGCCTCTCGAGGCGCCCGCCCGCTCGGATAAAATGACACAAAGTGTCAACTACGAATGTTGTCCATCCAAGGAGGGAGCGTGATGCCCGGCCGGCTCCGAAAACACAGGCCGAGAGTCGCCCCGGACGGTCCGCCTCGCGGCGCCCGTCTGCTCGGATAAAATGACACAAAGTGTCAACTACGAATGTTGTCCATCCAAGGAGGGAGCGTGAGGCCCGGCCGGCTCCGAAAACACAGGCCGAGAGTCGCCCCGGACGGTCCGCCTCTCGAGGCGCCCGCCCGCTCGGATAAAATGACACAAAGTGTCAACTACGAATGTTGTCCA
>NW_028232075.1:237500-257500 GCF_054491065.1 Syngnathus leptorhynchus | reverse complement strand
GAGCGTGAGGCCTCGGCCCTTTGGCTGCCTGGTACCTAAAACACTTCCATTGATCCAGCCACGGAGGGTGCTGGCTGGTGGCTCCATAGCTCCATACCTCCAGAGCTCCAGAGCTCCATAGCACCAGAGCTCCATAGCTCCATAGCACCAGAGCTCCATAGCACCAGAGCTCCATAGCTCCATAGCACCAGAGCTCCATAGCTCCATAGCACCAGAGCTCCATAGCTCCATAGCACCAGAGCTCCATAGCTCCATAGCTCCATAGCACCAGAGCTCCATAGCTCCATAGCACCAGAGCTCCATAGCTCCATAGCACCAGAGCTCCATAGCTCCATAGCACCAGAGCTCCATAGCTCCATAGCTCCATAGCACCAGAGCTCCATAGCTCCATAGCACCAGAGCTCCATAGCTCCATAGCACCAGAGCTCCATAGCTCCATAGCACCAGAGCTCCATAGCTCCATAGCACCAGAGCTCCATAGCTCCATAGCACCAGAGCTCCATAGCTCCATAGCACCAGAGCTCCATAGCTCCATAGCACCAGAGCTCCATAGCTCCATAGCACCAGAGCTCCATAGCTCCATAGCACCAGAGCTCCATAGCTCCATAGCTCCAGCCTGGGTGGCTGGTGGCTCCATAGCTCCATACTTCCATAGCTCCAGTCAGAGAGTTGGCGAAAATTGCACTAAGTGCGAAAGCCCATTCATTTACAACGGCGTGTCCACAAGGCGGCGACATTTCCCCGTTACCGGTGGCTGCGCGGCGGGTGAGTGACAGAGCTTATCCGAGCGGCTGGAACTCTGCGCCGGCGTGGTCGAGCGTGAGGCCTCGGCCCTTTGGCTGCCTGGTACCTAAAACACTTCCATTGATCCAGCCACGGAGGGTGCTGGCTGGTGGCTCCATAGCTCCATACCTCCAGAGCTCCAGAGCTCCATAGCACCAGAGCTCCATAGCTCCATAGCACCAGAGCTCCATAGCACCAGAGCTCCATAGCTCCATAGCACCAGAGCTCCATAGCTCCATAGCACCAGAGCTCCATAGCTCCATAGCACCAGAGCTCCATAGCTCCATAGCTCCATAGCACCAGAGCTCCATAGCTCCATAGCACCAGAGCTCCATAGCTCCATAGCACCAGAGCTCCATAGCTCCATAGCACCAGAGCTCCATAGCTCCATAGCACCAGAGCTTCATAGCTCCATAGCACCAGAGCTCCATAGCTCCATAGCACCAGAGCTCCATAGCTCCATAGCACCAGAGCTCCATAGCTCCATAGCACCAGAGCTCCATAGCTCCAGGGCTCCATAGCTCCATACCTCCAGAGCTCCATAGCTCCAGCCTGGGTGGCTGGTGGCTCCATAGCTCCATACTTCCATAGCTCCAGTCAGAGAGTTGGCGAAAATTGCACTAAGTGCGAAAGCCCATTCATTTACAACGGCGTGTCCGCCAGGCGGCGACATTTCCCCGTTACCGGTGGCTGCGCGGCGGGTGAGTGACAGAGCTTATCCGAGCGGCTGGAACTCTGCGCCGGCGTGGTCGAGCGTGAGGCCCCGGCCCTTTGGCTGCCTGGTACCTAAAACACTTCCATTGATCCAGCCACGGAGGGTGCTGGCTGGTGGCTCCATAGCTCCATAGCTCCATAGCACCAGAGCTCCATAGCTCCATAGCACCAGAGCTCCATAGCTCCATAGCACCAGAGCTCCATAGCTCCATAGCACCAGAGCTCCATAGCTCCATAGCTCCATAGCTCCAGGGCTCCATAGCTCCAGGGCTCCATAGCTCCAGGGCTCCATAGCTCCAGGGCTCCAGGGCTCCATAGCTCCATACCTCCAGAGCTCCATAGCACCAGAGCTCCATAGCTCCATAGCTCCATACCTCCAGAGCTCCATAGCACCAGAGCTCCATGGCTCCATAGCTCCAGCCTGGGTGGCTGGTGGCTCCATAGCTCCATACTTCCATAGCTCCAGTCAGAGAGTTGGCGAAAATTGCACTAAGTGCGAAAGCCCATTCATTTACAACGGCGTGTCCGCCAGGCGGCGACATTTCCCCGTTACCGGTGGCTGCGCGGCGGGTGAGTGACAGAGCTTATCCGAGCGGCTGGAACTCTGCGCCGGCGTGGTCGAGCGTGAGGCCTCGGCCCTTTGGCTGCCTGGTACCTAAAACACTTCCATTGATCCAGCCACGGAGGGTGCTGGCTGGTGGCTCCATAGCTCCATACCTCCAGAGCTCCAGAGCTCCATAGCACCAGAGCTCCATAGCTCCATAGCACCAGAGCTCCATAGCACCAGAGCTCCATAGCTCCATAGCACCAGAGCTCCATAGCTCCATAGCACCAGAGCTCCATAGCTCCATAGCACCAGAGCTCCATAGCTCCATAGCTCCATAGCACCAGAGCTCCATAGCTCCATAGCACCAGAGCTCCATAGCTCCATAGCACCAGAGCTCCATAGCTCCATAGCACCAGAGCTCCATAGCTCCATAGCTCCATAGCACCAGAGCTCCATAGCTCCATAGCACCAGAGCTCCATAGCTCCATAGCACCAGAGCTCCATAGCTCCATAGCACCAGAGCTCCATAGCTCCATAGCACCAGAGCTCCATAGCTCCATAGCACCAGAGCTCCATAGCTCCATAGCACCAGAGCTCCATAGCTCCATAGCACCAGAGCTCCATAGCTCCATAGCACCAGAGCTCCATAGCTCCATAGCACCAGAGCTCCATAGCTCCATAGCACCAGAGCTCCATAGCTCCATAGCTCCAGCCTGGGTGGCTGGTGGCTCCATAGCTCCATACTTCCATAGCTCCAGTCAGAGAGTTGGCTAAAATTGCACTAAGTGCGAAAGCCCATTCATTTACAACGGCGTGTCCACAAGGCGGCGACATTTCCCCGTTACCGGTGGCTGCGCGGCGGGTGAGTGACAGAGCTTATCCGAGCGGCTGGAACTCTGCGCCGGCGTGGTCGAGCGTGAGGCCTCGGCCCTTTGGCTGCCTGGTACCTAAAACACTTCCATTGATCCAGCCACGGAGGGTGCTGGCTGGTGGCTCCATAGCTCCATACCTCCAGAGCTCCAGAGCTCCATAGCACCAGAGCTCCATAGCTCCATAGCACCAGAGCTCCATAGCACCAGAGCTCCATAGCTCCATAGCACCAGAGCTCCATAGCTCCATAGCACCAGAGCTCCATAGCTCCATAGCACCAGAGCTCCATAGCTCCATAGCTCCATAGCACCAGAGCTCCATAGCTCCATAGCACCAGAGCTCCATAGCTCCATAGCACCAGAGCTCCATAGCTCCATAGCACCAGAGCTCCATAGCTCCATAGCACCAGAGCTTCATAGCTCCATAGCACCAGAGCTCCATAGCTCCATAGCACCAGAGCTCCATAGCTCCATAGCACCAGAGCTCCATAGCTCCATAGCACCAGAGCTCCATAGCTCCAGGGCTCCATAGCTCCATACCTCCAGAGCTCCATAGCTCCAGCCTGGGTGGCTGGTGGCTCCATAGCTCCATACTTCCATAGCTCCAGTCAGAGAGTTGGCGAAAATTGCACTAAGTGCGAAAGCCCATTCATTTACAACGGCGTGTCCGCCAGGCGGCGACATTTCCCCGTTACCGGTGGCTGCGCGGCGGGTGAGTGACAGAGCTTATCCGAGCGGCTGGAACTCTGCGCCGGCGTGGTCGAGCGTGAGGCCCCGGCCCTTTGGCTGCCTGGTACCTAAAACACTTCCATTGATCCAGCCACGGAGGGTGCTGGCTGGTGGCTCCATAGCTCCATAGCTCCATAGCACCAGAGCTCCATAGCTCCATAGCACCAGAGCTCCATAGCTCCATAGCACCAGAGCTCCATAGCTCCATAGCACCAGAGCTCCATAGCTCCATAGCTCCATAGCTCCAGGGCTCCATAGCTCCAGGGCTCCATAGCTCCAGGGCTCCATAGCTCCAGGGCTCCAGGGCTCCATAGCTCCATACCTCCAGAGCTCCATAGCACCAGAGCTCCATAGCTCCATAGCTCCATACCTCCAGAGCTCCATAGCACCAGAGCTCCATGGCTCCATAGCTCCAGCCTGGGTGGCTGGTGGCTCCATAGCTCCATACTTCCATAGCTCCAGTCAGAGAGTTGGCGAAAATTGCACTAAGTGCGAAAGCCCATTCATTTACAACGGCGTGTCCGCCAGGCGGCGACATTTCCCCGTTACCGGTGGCTGCGCGGCGGGTGAGTGACAGAGCTTATCCGAGCGGCTGGAACTCTGCGCCGGCGTGGTCGAGCGTGAGGCCTCGGCCCTTTGGCTGCCTGGTACCTAAAACACTTCCATTGATCCAGCCACGGAGGGTGCTGGCTGGTGGCTCCATAGCTCCATACCTCCAGAGCTCCAGAGCTCCATAGCACCAGAGCTCCATAGCTCCATAGCACCAGAGCTCCATAGCACCAGAGCTCCATAGCTCCATAGCACCAGAGCTCCATAGCTCCATAGCACCAGAGCTCCATAGCTCCATAGCACCAGAGCTCCATAGCTCCATAGCTCCATAGCACCAGAGCTCCATAGCTCCATAGCACCAGAGCTCCATAGCTCCATAGCACCAGAGCTCCATAGCTCCATAGCACCAGAGCTCCATAGCTCCATAGCACCAGAGCTCCATAGCTCCATAGCACCAGAGCTCCAGAGCTCCATAGCTCCATAGCACCAGAGCTCCATAGCTCCATAGCACCAGAGCTCCATAGCACCAGAGCTCCATAGCTCCATAGCACCAGAGCTCCATAGCTCCATAGCACCAGCTCCATAGCTCCATAGCACCAGAGCTCCATAGCTCCATAGCACCAGAGCTCCATAGCTCCATAGCACCAGAGCTCCATAGCTCCATAGCACCAGAGCTCCATAGCTCCATAGCACCAGAGCTCCATAGCTCCATAGCTCCAGGGCTCCATAGCTCCAGGGCTCCAGGGCTCCATAGCTCCAGGGCTCCATAGCTCCAGGGCTCCAGGGCTCCATAGCTCCATACCTCCAGAGCTCCATAGCTCCATACTTCCAGAGCTCCATAGCTCCATAGCACCAGAGCTCCAGAGCTCCATAGCTCCATAGCACCAGAGCTCCATAGCACCAGAGCTCCATAGCTCCAGCCTGGGTGGCTGGTGGCTCCATAGCTCCATACTTCCATAGCTCCAGTCAGAGAGTTGGCGAAAATTGCACTAAGTGCGAAAGCCCATTCATTTACAAGGGCGTGTCCACAAGGCGGCGACATTTCCCCGTTACCGGTGGCTGCGCGGCAGGAGAGTGACAGAGCTTATCCGAGCGGCTGGAACTCTGCGCCGGCGTGGTCGAACGGCTGGCCTCGGTAGTTGAGGTACCAGGGGTGGGCCGGGGAGCTCCAGGCGGGTCTTGTGAGAGAGTGAAGCCGAGCGGCTGGAACTCTGGGCCGGCCTGGTCGAGCGGCTGGCCTCGGTAGTTGAGGTACCAGGGGCGGGCTGGGGAGCTCCAGGCGGGGCTTGTGAGAGAGTGAAGCCGAGCGGCTGGAACTCTGGGCCGGCGTGGTTGAGCCACGGAGGGTGCTGGCTGGTGGCTCCATAGCTCCATAGCTCCATAGCTCCATACTTCCATAGCTCCATACTTCCATAGCTCCAGACTTCCATAGCTCCATAGCTCCATAGCTCCATAGCTCCATAGCTCCATAGCACCAGAGCTCCAGAGCTCCATAGCACCAGAGCTCCAGAGCTCCATAGCTCCATAGCTCCATAGCCCCAGAGCTCCATAGCTCCATAGCTCCATAGCTCCAGAGCTCCATACTTCCATAGCTCCAGAGCTCCAGCCTGTCTGGTGGCTCCATAGCTCCATAGCTCCATACTTGCAGCCACGGAGCTGGCGAAAATTGCACTAAGTGCGAAAGCCCATTCATTTACAACGGCGTGTCCACAAGGCGGCGACATTTCCCCGTTACCGGTGGCTGCTTAGCGGGAGAGTGACAGAGCTTATCCGAGCGGCTGGAACTCTGGGCCGGCCTGGTCGAGCGGCTGGCCTCGGTAGTTGAGGTACCAGGGGCGGGCTGGGGAGCTCCAGGCGGGGCTTGTGAGAGAGTGTAGCCGAGCGGCTGGAACTCTGGGCCGGCGTGGTTGAGCAGCATGCCCGCGGAGGTGGCTCTTCCATAGGCACGGAGGGTGCTGGAGCTCCACACTTCCCTAGGCACGGAGGGTGCTGGAGCTCCACACTTCCATAGGCAGGGAGGGTGCTGGAGCTCCACACTTCCATAGGCAGGGAGGGTGCTGGAGCTCCACACTTCCATAGGCAGGGAGGGTGCTGGAGCTCCACACTTCCATAGGCAGGGAGGGTGCTGGAGCTCCACACTTCCATAGGCAGGGAGGGTGCTGGAGCTCCACACTTCCATAGGCAGGGAGGGTGCTGGAGCTCCACACTTCCATAGGCAGGGAGGGTGCTGGAGCTCCACACTTCCATAGGCAGGGAGGGTGCTGGAGCTCCACACTTCCATAGGCAGGGAGGGTGCTGGAGCTCCACACTTCCATAGGCAGGGAGGGTGCTGGAGCTCCACACTTCCATAGGCAGGGAGGGTGCTGGAGCTCCACACTTCCATAGGCAGGGAGGGTGCTGGAGCTCCACACTTCCATAGGCAGGGAGGGTGCTGGAGCTCCACACTTCCATAGGCAGGGAGGGTGCTGGAGCTCCACACTTCCATAGGCAGGGAGGGTGCTGGAGCTCCACACTTCCATAGGCAGGGAGGGTGCTGGAGCTCCACACTTCCATAGGCAGGGAGGGTGCTGGAGCTCCACACTTCCATAGGCAGGGAGGGTGCTGGAGCTCCACACTTCCATAGGCAGGGAGGGTGCTGGAGCTCCACACTTCCATAGGCAGGGAGGGTGCTGGAGCTCCACACTTCCATAGGCAGGGAGGGTGCTGGAGCTCCACACTTCCATAGGCAGGGAGGGTGCTGGAGCTCCACACTTCCATAGGCAGGGAGGGTGCTGGAGCTCCACACTTCCATAGGCAGGGAGGGTGCTGGAGCTCCACACTTCCATAGGCAGGGAGGGTGCTGGAGCTCCACACTTCCATAGGCAGGGAGGGTGCTGGAGCTCCACACTTCCATAGGCAGGGAGGGTGCTGGAGCTCCACACTTCCATAGGCAGGGAGGGTGCTGGAGCTCCACACTTCCATAGGCAGGGAGGGTGCTGGAGCTCCACACTTCCATAGGCAGGGAGGGTGCTGGAGCTCCACACTTCCATAGGCAGGGAGGGTGCTGGAGCTCCACACTTCCATAGGCAGGGAGGGTGCTGGAGCTCCACACTTCCATAGGCAGGGAGGGTGCTGGAGCTCCACACTTCCATAGGCAGGGAGGGTGCTGGAGCTCCACACTTCCATAGGCAGGGAGGGTGCTGGAGCTCCACACTTCCATAGGCAGGGAGGGTGCTGGAGCTCCACACTTCCATAGGCAGGGAGGGTGCTGGAGCTCCACACTTCCATAGGCAGGGAGGGTGCTGGAGCTCCACACTTCCATAGGCAGGGAGGGTGCTGGAGCTCCACACTTCCATAGGCAGGGAGGGTGCTGGAGCTCCACACTTCCATAGGCAGGGAGGGTGCTGGAGCTCCACACTTCCATAGGCAGGGAGGGTGCTGGAGCTCCACACTTCCATAGGCAGGGAGGGTGCTGGAGCTCCACACTTCCATAGGCAGGGAGGGTGCTGGAGCTCCACACTTCCATAGGCAGGGAGGGTGCTGGAGCTCCACACTTCCATAGGCAGGGAGGGTGCTGGAGCTCCACACTTCCATAGGCAGGGAGGGTGCTGGAGCTCCACACTTCCATAGGCAGGGAGGGTGCTGGAGCTCCACACTTCCATAGGCAGGGAGGGTGCTGGAGCTCCACACTTCCATAGGCAGGGAGGGTGCTGGAGCTCCACACTTCCATAGGCAGGGAGGGTGCTGGAGCTCCACACTTCCATAGGCAGGGAGGGTGCTGGAGCTCCACACTTCCATAGGCAGGGAGGGTGCTGGAGCTCCACACTTCCATAGGCAGGGAGGGTGCTGGAGCTCCACACTTCCATAGGCAGGGAGGGTGCTGGAGCTCCACACTTCCATAGGCAGGGAGGGTGCTGGAGCTCCACACTTCCATAGGCAGGGAGGGTGCTGGAGCTCCACACTTCCATAGGCAGGGAGGGTGCTGGCACATCCACACTTCCAGCCACTGCATGCTGGCACTTCCACCTTGCTTGCTAAGTCGGCGTGATCTTGCCCAAAAAGTCCCTCCTCACCTCCAGCTGGAAGTGGAAAAAAATCCTCCACCTGCTTGGCCGAGGTTCTGGAAGCCAGCAGCTCGCAGAATGTTGCCAAAGTTTCACTGGAAGGAAAAGAAAAGAGAAGACCGAGTGCGCATTTCACCTACCGCCGAATGTCCACAAGAGGGAAGTGTCACTCCGTCGCAGAATCTGCGCCGACGCACTCGGCACCCTTCGAATTTATGGTGCCGGTGCGGGTGTTCTGGGTGCAAAAAGGCCGCCCAAGTGGTAGAAAAAAATCAGACTTCGTCTCTTAGGTCGAAATTAATGCCAAGTTTTGAAATGCGCTGGCAGGGGTGGACCAGGGCCCGTTAGAAGTGCTTAGCCGAGGTCCTGGAAGCCTAACCCGGCGTGATCTTGTGCAAAAAGCCGCTGCTGAGCTCCAGCTGGAAGTGTAAAAAGAACCGGGCTGGATCAAAAAAAGAACCGGGCGGCCCGTTAAAATTGCTTAGCCGAGGTCCTGGAACCATAACCCGGCGTGATCTTGTGCAAAAAGCCGCTGCTGAGCTCCAGCTGGAAGTGTAAAAAGAACCGGGCTGGTTCAAAAAAAGAACCGGGCGACCCGTTAGAAGTGCTTAGCCGAGGTCCTGGAAGCCTAACCCGGCGTGATCTTGTGCAAAAAGCCGCTGCTGAGCTCCAGCTGGAAGTGGAAAAAGAACCGGGCTGGATCAAAAAAGAACCGGGCGACCCGTTAAAATTGCTTAGCCGAGGTCCTGGAAGCCTAACACGGCGTGATCTTGTGCAAAAAGCCGCTCCCGAGCTCCAGCTGGAAGTGTAAAAAGAACCAGGCTGGATAAAAAAAAAGAACCGGGCTGGATCAAAAAAAGAACCGGGCGACCCGTTAAAATTGCTTAGCCGAGGTCCTGGAAGCCTAACACGGCGTGATCTTGTGCAAAAAGCCGCTCCCGAGCTCCAGCTGGAAGTGTAAAAAGAACCGGGCTGGATAAAAAAAGAACCGGGCTGGATCAAAAAAAGAACCGGGCGACCCGTTAAAATTGCTTAGCCGAGGTCCTGGAAGCCTAACACGGCGTGTTCTTGTGCAAAAAGCCGCTCCCGAGCTCCAGCTGGAAGTGTAAAAAGAACCGGGCTGGATAAAAAAAGAACCGGGCTGGATCAAAAAAGAACCGGGCGACCCGTTAAAATTGCTTAGCCGAGGTCCTGGAAGCCTAACACGGCGTGTTGTTGTGCAAAAAGCCGCTCCCGAGCTCCAGCTGGAAGTGTAAAAAGAACCAGGCTGGATAAAAAAAAGAACCGGGCTGGATCAAAAAAAGAACCGGGCGACCCGTTAAAATTGCTTAGCCGAGGTCCTGGAAGCCTAACACGGCGTGATCTTGTGCAAAAAGCCGCTCCCGAGCTCCAGCTGGAAGTGTAAAAAGAACCGGGCTGGATAAAAAAAAAGAACCGGGCTGGATCAAAAAAGAACCGGGCGACCCGTTAAAATTGCTGAGCCGAGGTCCTGGAAGCCTAACACGGCGTGATCTTGTGCAAAAAGCCGCTCCCGAGCTCCAGCTGGAAGTGTAAAAAGAACCGGGCTGGATAAAAAAAGAACCGGGCTGGATCAAAAAAAGAACCGGGCGACCCGTTAAAATTGCTTAGCCGAGGTCCTGGAAGCCTAACACGGCGTGTTCTTGTGCAAAAAGCCGCTCCCGAGCTCCAGCTGGAAGTGTAAAAAGAACCGGGCTGGATAAAAAAAGAACCGGGCTGGATCAAAAAAGAACCGGGCGACCCGTTAAAATTGCTTAGCCGAGGTCCTGGAAGCCTAACACGGCGTGTTGTTGTGCAAAAAGCCGCTCCCGAGCTCCAGCTGGAAGTGTAAAAAGAACCAGGCTGGATAAAAAAAAGAACCGGGCTGGATCAAAAAAAGAACCGGGCGACCCGTTAAAATTGCTGAGCCGAGGTCCTGGAAGCCTAACACGGCGTGATCTTGTGCAAAAAGCCGCTCCCGAGCTCCAGCTGGAAGTGTAAAAAGAACCGGGCTGGATAAAAAAAAAGAACCGGGCTGGATCAAAAAAAGAACCGGGCGACCCGTTAAAATTGCTGAGCCGAGGTCCTGGAAGCCTAACACGGCGTGATCTTGTGCAAAAAGCCGCTCCCGAGCTCCAGCTGGAAGTGTAAAAAGAACCGGGCTGGATAAAAAAAGAACCGGGCTGGATCAAAAAAAGAACCGGGCGACCCGTTAAAATTGCTTAGCCGAGGTCCTGGAAGCCTAACACGGCGTGATCTTGTGCAAAAAGCCGCTCCCGAGCTCCAGCTGGAAGTGTAAAAAGAACCGGGCTGGATAAAAAAAGAACCGGGCTGGATCAAAAAAGAACCGGGCGACCCGTTAAAATTGCTTAGCCGAGGTCCTGGAAGCCTAACACGGCGTGTTGTTGTGCAAAAAGCCGCTCCCGAGCTCCAGCTGGAAGTGTAAAAAGAACCAGGCTGGATAAAAAAAAGAACCGGGCTGGATCAAAAAAGAACCGGGCGACCCGTTAAAATTGCTGAGCCGAGGTCCTGGAAGCCTAACACGGCGTGATCTTGTGCAAAAAGCCGCTCCCGAGCTCCAGCTGGAAGTGTAAAAAGAACCGGGCTGGATAAAAAAAAGAACCGGGCTGGATCAAAAAAAGAACCGGGCGACCCGTTAAAATTGCTTAGCCGAGGTCCTGGAAGCCTAACACGGCGTGATCTTGTGCAAAAAGCCGCTGCCGAGCTCCAGCTGGAAGTGTAAAAAGAACCGGGCTGGATAAAAAAAGAACCGGGCTGGATCAAAAAAAGAACCGGGCGACCCGTTAAAATTGCTTAGCCGAGGTCCTGGAAGCCTAACCCGGCGTGATCTTGCCCGAAATTCGGCCTCTATACTTCCATTTTAGGTACCAGGCGCTCATAGTGTGTTGGTCCCACTAGTCAGTGTACTGGTCCCACTCGCTAGTGTACTGGTCCCCCTAGTCAGTGTACTCATCCAGTTACCCCCCGTTTTCCAAAACACCATCGGCACGTATAAGGGGGGGACTCCTGAGAGAGATGAGGTATATGGCAGCGCAACACCAATCCGCTCCGCGCTGGTTCCCATGTCGGCTACGGATGAATAAAACCAGCCTGTCCCCCCTGGAGCTCACGAGACACGGAATTTTTTCTAAGTGCCAACGGCTCTTCCGAGCAAACGTGTCCGCTCCGGCTGGTTCCCCCGTCGGCCTCGAATGACGAAAAATGCCGGTCTCCGCCCGGAGCTCATGACAAACGAAAAATTTTCTAAGTGCCAACGGCACTAGCGAGCGAATGTGTCCGCTCGGCGCTGGTTCCCGGGTCGAACCCGGAAGACGAAAAACGCCGGTCCTCGCCCGGAGCTCATGACAAACGAAAAATTTTCTAAGTGCCAACGGCACTAGCGAGCGAATGTGTCCGCTCGGCGCTGGTTCCCGGGTCGAACCCGGAAGACGAAAAACGCCGGTCCTCGCCCGGAGCTCATGACAAACGAAAAATTTTCTAAGTGCCAACGGCACTAGCGAGCGAATGTGTCCGCTCGGTGCTGGTTCCCGGGTCGAACCCGGAAGACGAAAAACGCCGGTCTCCGCCCGGAGCTCATGACAAACGAAAAATTTTCTAAGTGCCAACGGCACTAGCGAGCGAATGTGTCCGCTCGGCGCTGGTTCCCGGGTCGAACCCGGAAGACGAAAAACGCCGGTCTCCGCCCGGAGCTCATGACAAACGAAAAATTTTCTAAGTGCCAACGGCACTAGCGAGCGAATGTGTCCGCTCGGCGCTGGTTCCCGGGTCGAACCCGGAAGACGAAAAACGCCGGTCCTCGCCCGGAGCTCATGACAAACGAAAAATTTTCTAAGTGCCAACGGCACTAGCGAGCGAATGTGTCCGCTCGGCGCTGGTTCCCGGGTCGAACCCGGAAGACGAAAAACGCCGGTCCTCGCCCGGAGCTCATGACAAACGAAAAATTTTCTAAGTGCCAACGGCACTAGCGAGCGAATGTGTCCGCTCGGCGCTGGTTCCCGGGTCGAACCCGGAAGACGAAAAACGCCGGTCCTCGCCCGGAGCTCATGACAAACGAAAAATTTTCTAAGTGCCAACGGCACTAGCGAGCGAATGTGTCCGCTCGGCGCTGGTTCCCGGGTCGAACCCGGAAGACGAAAAACGCCGGTCTCCGCCCGGAGCTCATGACAAACGAAAAATTTTCTAAGTGCCAACGGCACTAGCGAGCGAATGTGTCCGCTCGGCGCTGGTTCCCGGGTCGGACCCGGAAGACGAAAAACGCCGGTCTCCGCCCGGAGCTCATGACAAACGAAAAATTTTCTAAGTGCCAACGGCACTAGCGAGCGAATGTGTCCGCTCGGCGCTGGTTCCCGGGTCGAACCCGGAAGACGAAAAACGCCGGTCTCCGCCCGGAGCTCATGACAAACGAAAAATTTTCTAAGTGCCAACGGCACTAGCGAGCGAATGTGTCCGCTCGGCGCTGGTTCCCGGGTCGGACCCGGAAGACGAAAAACGCCGGTCCTCGCCTGGAGGTCCCAGCAAAATCGGCGAAAAAACGACTAAGTGTCAACTTTCGAAAAAACGGCTAAGTGTCGACTTTCGAAAAAACGGCTAAGTGTCAACTTTCGAAAAAACGGCTAAGTGTCAACTTTCGAAAAAACGACTAAGTGCCCACGGCTCTGCGGGGCTTGTGAGTCCGCCCCGCGCCGGTTCGGCGGTCGGCCTCAAAAAGCAAAAAATCAGCCTCTCTCCCTGGAGCTCACCAAAAATTTGTCGAAATTTTTCTAAGTTCTCCTCGAGGTACCAGGGGGTGAGGTACCCGGGCTAAGGTGCAGTACCTTTTTTGGTCTTCAGGTGCGCCAGAGTACAATGAAATGGTCCCAGTAGTCAGTGTACTCATCGACTTTCCCCCCGTTTTCCAAAGCACCTCGTTTACGAGTATGGAGGAGATGGTGCTGGTCTCCCCACGGCGTCGGACACGCCATCCTCGACAGCACAAGGTCGGATAGAAGACCTGGAAAGCGCCGTGGCACGCGCTGGAGGTGGGCACTTTGGCGAAAAAACGACTAAGTGTCAACTTTCGAAAAAACGACTAAGTGTCAACTTTCGAAAAAACGGCTAAGTGTCAACTTTCGAAAAAACGACTAAGTGTCACCTCTCTGAAAAAATGGCAAAGTGTCGCCTCTCTGAAAATTTTCTAAGTGCCCACGGCTCTGCGGGCTCGTGCATCCGAGCCGCGCCGGTTCTGCAACCGGCCTAGAATGACGAAAAATAACGGTCTCCTCCTGGAGCTCACAGCCAATTGTGGCGAAAAAGTGGCAAAGTGCCCACGGCTCTGCGGGCTCGTGCATCCGACCCGCGCCGGTTCTGCAGCCGGCCTAGAATGACGAAAAATAACGGTCTCCTCCTGGAGCTCACAGCCAACTTGGCAAAAAGTTTCTAAGTGCCCACGGCCCTGCCGAGCTTTGGCGTCCGCCCAGCGCCGGTTCCGCAGTCGGCCTCCAATGACGAAAAATAACGGTCTCCTCCTGGAGCTCACAGCCAACTTGGCAAAAAGTTTCTAAGTGCCCACGGCCCTGCCGAGCTTTGGCGTCCGCCCAGCGCCGGTTCCGCAGTCGGCCTCGAATGACGAAAAATAACGGTCTCCTCCTGGAGCTCACAGCCAACTTGGCAAAAAGTTTCTAAGTGCCCACGGCCCTGCCGAGCTTTGGCGTCCGCCCAGCGCCGGTTCCGCAGTCGGCCTCGAATGACGAAAAATAACGGTCTCCTCCTGGAGCTCACAGCCAACTTGGCAAAAAGTTTCTAAGTGCCCACGGCCCTGCCGAGCTTTGGCGTCCGCCCAGCGCCGGTTCCGCAGTCGGCCTCGAATGACGAAAAATAACGGTCTCCTCCTGGAGCTCACAGCCAACTTGGCAAAAAGTTTCTAAGTGCCCACGGCCCTGCCGAGCTTTGGCGTCCGCCCAGCGCCGGTTCCGCAGTCGGCCTCGAATGACGAAAAATAACGGTCTCCTCCTGGAGCTCACAGCCAACTTGGCAAAAAGTTTCTAAGTGCCCACGGCCCTGCCGAGCTTTGGCGTCCGCCCAGCGCCGGTTCCGCAGTCGGCCTCGAATGACGAAAAATAACGGTCTCCTCCTGGAGCTCACAGCCAACTTGGCAAAAAGTTTCTAAGTGCCCACGGCCCTGCCGAGCTTTGGCGTCCGCCCAGCGCCGGTTCCGCAGTCGGCCTCGAATGACGAAAAATAACGGTCTCCTCCTGGAGCTCACAGCCAACTTGGCAAAAAGTTTCTAAGTGCCCACGGCCCTGCCGAGCTTTGGCGTCCGCCCAGCGCCGGTTCCGCAGTCGGCCTCGAATGACGAAAAATAACGGTCTCCTCCTGGAGCTCACAGCCAACTTGGCAAAAAGTTTCTAAGTGCCCACGGCCCTGCCGAGCTTTGGCGTCCGCCCAGCGCCGGTTCCGCAGTCGGCCTCGAATGACGAAAAATAACGGTCTCCTCCTGGAGCTCACAGCCAACTTGGCAAAAAGTTTCTAAGTGCCCACGGCCCTGCCGAGCTTTGGCGTCCGCCCAGCGCCGGTTCCGCAGTCGGCCTCGAATGACGAAAAATAACGGTCTCCTCCTGGAGCTCACAGCCAACTTGGCAAAAAGTTTCTAAGTGCCCACGGCCCTGCCGAGCTTTGGCGTCCGCCCAGCGCCGGTTCCGCAGTCGGCCTCGAATGACGAAAAATAACGGTCTCCTCCTGGAGCTCACAGCCAACTTGGCAAAAAGTTTCTAAGTGCCCACGGCCCTGCCGAGCTTTGGCGTCCGCCCAGCGCCGGTTCCGCAGTCGGCCTCGAATGACGAAAAATAACGGTCTCCTCCTGGAGCTCACAGCCAACTTGGCAAAAAGTTTCTAAGTGCCCACGGCCCTGCCGAGCTTTGGCGTCCGCGCCAGCGCCGGTTCCGCAGTCGGCCTCGAATGACGAAAAATAACGGTCTCCTCCTGGAGCTCACAGCCAACTTGGCAAAAAGTTTCTAAGTGCCCACGGCCCTGCCGAGCTTTGGCGTCCGCCCAGCGCCGGTTCCGCAGTCGGCCTCGAATGACGAAAAATAACGGTCTCCTCCTGGAGCTCACAGCCAACTTGGCAAAAAGTTTCTAAGTGCCCACGGCCCTGCCGAGCTTTGGCGTCCGCCCAGCGCCGGTTCCGCAGTCGGCCTCGAATGACGAAAAATAACGGTCTCCTCCTGGAGCTCACAGCCAACTTGGCAAAAAGTTTCTAAGTGCCCACGGCCCTGCCGAGCTTTGGCGTCCGCCCAGCGCCGGTTCCGCAGTCGGCCTCGAATGACGAAAAATAACGGTCTCCTCCTGGAGCTCACAGCCAACTTGGCAAAAAGTTTCTAAGTGCCCACGGCCCTGCCGAGCTTTGGCGTCCGCCCAGCGCCGGTTCCGCAGTCGGCCTCGAATGACGAAAAATAACGGTCTCCTCCTGGAGCTCACAGCCAACTTGGCAAAAAGTTTCTAAGTGCCCACGGCCCTGCCGAGCTTTGGCGTCCGCCCAGCGCCGGTTCCGCAGTCGGCCTCGAATGACGAAAAATAACGGTCTCCTCCTGGAGCTCACAGCCAACTTGGCAAAAAGTTTCTAAGTGCCCACGGCCCTGCCGAGCTTTGGCGTCCGCCCAGCGCCGGTTCCGCAGTCGGCCTCGAATGACGAAAAATAACGGTCTCCTCCTGGAGCTCACAGCCAACTTGGCAAAAAGTTTCTAAGTGTCACATCTCTGAAAAAACGGCTAAGTGTCGACTTTCGAAAAAACGGCAAAGTGTCACATCTCTGAAAAAACGGCTAAGTGTCGACTTTCGAAAAAACGGCTAAGTGTCGCCTTTCGAAAAAACGGCTAAGTGTCGCCTCTCTGAAAAAACGGCAAAGTGTCAACTTTCGAAAAAACGACAGAGTGTCGCCTCTCTGAAAAAACGACTAAGTGTCGACTCTGAGAAAATGGCAAAGTGCCCACGGCTCTGCGGGCTCGTGCATCCGACCCGCGCCGGTTCCCCAGCCGGCCTGAAATAAGGCAAAACCAGCCTCTCCGCCTGGAGCTCAGAGCCAACTTGGCGAATATTTTCTAAGTGCCCACGGCTCTGCGTGGCTACGGCGTCTGCCCAGCGCCGGTTCCTGGGTCGAACCCCGAGGACGAGGAATGCCGGTCTCCGCCTGGAGGTCCCAGCTTAATCGGCGAAAATTTTCTAAGTGCCCACGGCTCTGCCGGGCTCGTGCATCCGACCCGCGCCGGTTCCCCAGCCGGCCTGAAATAAGGCAAAACCAGGCTCTCCCCCTGGAGCTCAGAGCCAATTGTGGCGAAAAAACGACTAAGTGTCAACTTTCGAAAAAACGACTAAGTGTCAACTTTCCAAAAAAAACGGCTAAGTGTCGACTTTCGAAAAAACGGCTAAGTGTCAACTTTCGAAAAAACGACTAAGTGTCGCCTCTGAAAAAACGACTAAGTGTCGCCTCTCTGAAAAAACGACTAAGTGCCCACGGCTCTGCGGGGCTTGTGAGTCCGCCCCGCGCCGGTTCGGCGGTCGGCCTCAAAAAGCGAAAAATCAGCCTCTCTCCCTGGAGCTCACCAAAAATTTGTCGAAATTTTTCTAAGTTCTCCTCGAGGTACCAGGGGGTGAGGTACCCGGGCTAAGGTGCAGTACCTTTTTTGGTCTTCAGGTGCGCCAGAGTACAATGAAATGGTCCCAGTAGTCAGTGTACTCATCGACTTTCCCCCCGTTTTCCAAAGCACCCCGTTTACGAGTATGGAGGAGATGGTGCTGGTCTCCCCACGGCGTCGGACACGCCGTCCTCGACAGCACAAGGTCGGATAGAAGACCTGAAAAGCGCCGTGGCACGCGCTGGAGGTGTCACTGTGGCGAAAAAGTGACTAAGTGTCAACTTTCGAAAAAACGGCTAAGTGTCAACTTTCGAAAAAACGGCTAAGTGTCAACTTTCGAAAAAACGGCTAAGTGTCAACTTTCGAAAAAACGACTAAGTGTCGCCTCTCTGAAAAAACGGCAAAGTGTCAACTTTCGAAAAAACGACTAAGTGTCAACTTTCGAAAAAACGACTAAGTGTCACCTCTCTGAAAAAATGGCAAAGTGTCAACTGCGAATGTGGTGGTGCATGGAAGGAAGTGGAGGACGGCCGCCTCCTTAAACACAGGCCGAAGAGGAGCGTCAGGGCCGGCTCCTTAAACACGGACCGAGTGTCGCCCTTAACACAGACCAAGCGGAGGACGGCCGCCTCCCTAAATACAGGCCGAACCGGAGCGCGAGGGCCGCTCCTTAAACACGGACCGAGTGTCGCCCTTAACACAGACCAAGGGGAGGACGGCCGCCTCCTTAAACACAGGCCGGAGAGGAGCGTCAGGGCCAGGCTCCTCAAACATGGACCGAGTGTCGCCCTTAACACAGACCAAGGGGAGGACGGCCGCCTCCTTAAACACAGGCCGGAGAGGAGCGTCAGGGCCAGGCTCCTCAAACATGGACCGAGTGTCGCCCTTAACACAGACCAAGGGGAGGACGGCCGCCTCCTTAAACACAGGCCGGAGAGGAGCGTCAGGGCCAGGCTCCTCAAACATGGACCGAGTGTCGCCCTTAACACAGACCAAGGGGAGGACGGCCGCCTCCTTAAACACAGGCCGGAGAGGAGCGTCAGGGCCAGGCTCCTCAAACATGGACCGAGTGTCGCCCTTAACACGGACCAAGGGGAGGACGGCCGCCTCCTTAAACACAGGCCGGAGAGGAGCGTCAGGGCCAGGCTCCTCAAACATGGACCGAGTGTCGCCCTTAACACGGACCAAGGGGAGGACGGCCGCCTCCTTAAACACAGGCCGGAGAGGAGCGTCAGGGCCAGGCTCCTCAAACATGGACCGAGTGTCGCCCTTAACACAGACCAAGGGGAGGACGGCCGCCTCCTTAAACACAGGCCGGAGAGGAGCGTCAGGGCCAGGCTCCTCAAACATGGACCGAGTGTCGCCCTTAACACGGACCAAGGGGAGGACGGCCGCCTCCTTAAACACAGGCCGGAGAGGAGCGTCAGGGCCAGGCTCCTCAAACATGGACCGAGTGTCGCCCTTAACACGGACCAAGGGGAGGACGGCCGCCTCCTTAAACACAGGCCGGAGAGGAGCGTCAGGGCCAGGCTCCTCAAACATGGACCGAGTGTCGCCCTTAACACGGACCAAGGGGAGGACGGCCGCCTCCTTAAACACAGGCCGGAGAGGAGCGTCAGGGCCAGGCTCCTCAAACATGGACAGAGTGTCGCCCTTAACACAGACCAAGCGGAGGACGGCCGCCTCCCTAAATACAGGCCGAACCGGAGCGCGAGTGTCGCTCCTTAAACACGGACCGAGTGGAGGACGGCCGCCTCCTTAAACACAGGCCGAACAAAATGACACAAAGTGTCAACTGCGAATGTTGTCCATCCAAGGAAGGAGCGTGATGCCCGGCCGGCTCCTTAAACACAGGCCGAGAGTCGCCCCGGACGGTCCGCCTCGCGGCGCCCGTCTGCTCGGATAAAATGACACAAAGTGTCAACTACGAATGTTGTCCATCCAAGGAGGGAGCGTGATGCCCGGCCGGCTCCGAAAACACAGGCCGAGAGTCGCCCCGGACGGTCCGCCTCGCGGCGCCCGTCTGCTCGGATAAAATGACACAAAGTGTCAACTGCGAATGTTGTCCATCCAAGGAAGGAGCGTGATGCCCGGCCGGCTCCTTAAACACAGGCCGAGAGTCGCCCCGGACGGTCCGCCTCGCGGCGCCCGCCCGCTCGGATAAAATGACACAAAGTGTCAACTACGAATGTTGTCCATCCAAGGAAGGAGCGTGATGCCCGGCCGGCTCCTTAAACACAGGCCGAGAGTCGCCCCGGACGGTCGCCTCGCGGCGCCCGTCTGCTCGGATAAAATGACACAAAGTGTCAACTACGAATGTTGTCCATCCAAGGAGGGAGCGTGATGCCCGGCCGGCTCCGAAAACACAGGCCGAGAGTCGCCCCGGACGGTACCGCCTCGCGGCGCCCGTCTGCTCGGATAAAATGACACAAAGTGTCAACTGCGAATGTTGTCCATCCAAGGAAGGAGCGTGATGCCCGGCCGGCTCCTTAAACACAGGCCGAGAGTCGCCCCGGACGGTCCGCCTCGCGGCGCCCGCCCGCTCGGATAAAATGACACAAAGTGTCAACTACGAATGTTGTCCATCCAAGGAGGGAGCGTGAGGCCCGGCCGGCTCCGAAAACACAGGCCGAGAGTCGCCCCGGACGGTCCGCCTCTCGAGGCGCCCGCCCGCTCGGATAAAATGACACAAAGTGTCAACTACGAATGTTGTCCATCCAAGGAGGGAGCGTGATGCCCGGCCGGCTCCGAAAACACAGGCCGAGAGTCGCCCCGGACGGTCCGCCTCGCGGCGCCCGTCTGCTCGGATAAAATGACACAAAGTGTCAACTACGAATGTTGTCCATCCAAGGAGGGAGCGTGAGGCCCGGCCGGCTCCGAAAACACAGGCCGAGAGTCGCCCCGGACGGTCCGCCTCTCGAGGCGCCCGCCCGCTCGGATAAAATGACACAAAGTGTCAACTACGAATGTTGTCCATCCAAGGAGGGAGCGTGATGCCCGGCCGGCTCCGAAAACACAGGCCGAGAGTCGCCCCGGACGGTCCGCCTCGCGGCGCCCGCCCGCTCGGATAAAATGACACAAAGTGTCAACTACGAATGTTGTCCATCCAAGGAGGGAGCGTGAGGCCCGGCCGGCTCCGAAA
>NW_028232075.1:207500-225000 GCF_054491065.1 Syngnathus leptorhynchus | reverse complement strand
CACCAGAGCTCCATAGCTCCATAGCTCCAGCCTGGGTGGCTGGTGGCTCCATAGCTCCATACTTCCATAGCTCCAGTCAGAGAGTTGGCGAAAATTGCACTAAGTGCGAAAGCCCATTCATTTACAACGGCGTGTCCACAAGGCGGCGACATTTCCCCGTTACCGGTGGCTGCGCGGCGGGTGAGTGACAGAGCTTATCCGAGCGGCTGGAACTCTGCGCCGGCGTGGTCGAGCGTGAGGCCTCGGCCCTTTGGCTGCCTGGTACCTAAAACACTTCCATTGATCCAGCCACGGAGGGTGCTGGCTGGTGGCTCCATAGCTCCATAGCTCCATACCTCCAGAGCTCCATAGCTCCATAGCACCAGAGCTCCATAGCTCCATAGCACCAGAGCTCCATAGCACCAGAGCTCCATAGCTCCATAGCACCAGAGCTCCATAGCTCCATAGCACCATAGCTCCATAGCTCCATAGCACCAGAGCTCCATAGCTCCATAGCTCCATAGCACCAGAGCTCCATAGCTCCATAGCACCAGAGCTCCATAGCTCCATAGCACCAGAGCTCCATAGCTCCATAGCACCAGAGCTCCATAGCTCCATAGCACCATAGCTCCATAGCTCCATAGCACCAGAGCTCCATAGCTCCATAGCACCAGAGCTCCATAGCTCCATAGCACCAGAGCTCCATAGCTCCATAGCACCAGAGCTCCATAGCTCCATAGCACCAGAGCTCCATAGCTCCATAGCACCAGAGCTCCATAGCTCCATAGCTCCATAGCACCAGAGCTCCATAGCTCCATAGCACCAGAGCTCCATAGCTCCATAGCACCAGAGCTCCATAGCTCCATAGCACCAGAGCTCCATAGCTCCATAGCACCATAGCTCCATAGCTCCATAGCACCAGAGCTCCATAGCTCCATAGCACCAGAGCTCCATAGCTCCATAGCACCAGAGCTCCATAGCTCCATAGCACCAGAGCTCCATAGCTCCATAGCACCAGAGCTCCATAGCTCCATAGCACCAGAGCTCCATAGCTCCATAGCACCAGAGCTCCATAGCTCCATAGCACCAGAGCTCCATAGCTCCATAGCTCCATAGCACCAGAGCTCCATAGCTCCATAGCACCAGAGCTCCATAGCTCCATAGCACCAGAGCTCCATAGCTCCATAGCACCAGAGCTCCATAGCTCCATAGCACCAGAGCTCCATAGCTCCATAGCACCAGAGCTCCATAGCTCCATAGCACCAGAGCTCCATAGCTCCATAGCACCAGAGCTCCATAGCTCCATAGCACCAGAGCTCCATAGCTCCATAGCTCCAGCCTGGGTGGCTGGTGGCTCCATAGCTCCATACTTCCATAGCTCCAGTCAGAGAGTTGGCTAAAATTGCACTAAGTGCGAAAGCCCATTCATTTACAACGGCGTGTCCACAAGGCGGCGACATTTCCCCGTTACCGGTGGCTGCGCGGCGGGTGAGTGACAGAGCTTATCCGAGCGGCTGGAACTCTGCGCCGGCGTGGTCGAGCGTGAGGCCTCGGCCCTTTGGCTGCCTGGTACCTAAAACACTTCCATTGATCCAGCCACGGAGGGTGCTGGCTGGTGGCTCCATAGCTCCATACCTCCAGAGCTCCATAGCTCCATAGCACCAGAGCTCCATAGCTCCATAGCACCAGAGCTCCATAGCACCAGAGCTCCATAGCTCCATAGCACCAGAGCTCCATAGCTCCATAGCACCAGAGCTCCATAGCTCCATAGCACCAGAGCTCCATAGCTCCATAGCTCCATAGCACCAGAGCTCCATAGCTCCATAGCACCAGAGCTCCATAGCTCCATAGCACCAGAGCTCCATAGCTCCATAGCACCAGAGCTCCATAGCTCCATAGCACCAGAGCTCCATAGCTCCATAGCACCAGAGCTCCATAGCTCCATAGCACCAGAGCTCCATAGCTCCATAGCACCAGAGCTCCATAGCTCCATAGCACCAGAGCTCCATAGCTCCATAGCTCCAGGGCTCCATAGCTCCATAGCTCCAGGGCTCCATAGCTCCAGGGCTCCAGGGCTCCATAGCTCCAGGGCTCCATAGCTCCAGGGCTCCAGGGCTCCATAGCTCCATACCTCCAGAGCTCCATACCTCCAGAGCTCCAGAGCTCCATAGCACCAGAGCTCCATGGCTTCAGAGCTCCATAGCACCATAGCTCCATACCTCCAGAGCTCCAGGGCTCCATAGCTCCATAGCTCCATAGCTCCATAGCTCCATACCTCCAGAGCTCCATAGCACCAGAGCTCCATGGCTCCATAGCTCCAGCCTGGGTGGCTGGTGGCTCCATAGCTCCATACTTCCATAGCTCCAGTCAGAGAGTTGGCGAAAATTGCACTAAGTGCGAAAGCCCATTCATTTACAACGGCGTGTCCGCCAGGCGGCGACATTTCCCCGTTACCGGTGGCTGCGCGGCGGGTGAGTGACAGAGCTTATCCGAGCGGCTGGAACTCTGCGCCGGCGTGGTCGAGCGGCTGGCCTCGGTAGTTGAGGTACCAGGGGTGGGGCGGGGAGCTCCAGGCGGGTCTTGTGAGAGAGTGAAGCCGAGCGGCTGGAACTCTCGGCCGGCCTGGTCGAGCGGCTGGCCTCGGTAGTTGAGGTACCAGGGGCGGGCTGGGGAGCTCCAGGCGGGGCTTGTGAGAGAGTGAAGCCGAGCGGCTGGAACTCTGGGCCGGCCTGGTCGAGCGGCTGGCCTCGGTAGTTGAGGTACCAGGGGCGGGCTGGGGAGCTCCAGGCGGGGCTTGTGAGAGAGTGTAGCCGAGCGGCTGGAACTCTGGGCCGGCGTGGTTGAGCAGCATGCCCGCGGAGGTGGCTCTTCCATAGGCAGGGAGGGTGCTGGAGCTCCACACTTCCATAGGCAGGGAGGGTGCTGGAGCTCCACACTTCCATAGGCAGGGAGGGTGCTGGAGCTCCACACTTCCATAGGCAGGGAGGGTGCTGGAGCTCCACACTTCCATAGGCAGGGAGGGTGCTGGAGCTCCACACTTCCATAGGCAGGGAGGGTGCTGGAGCTCCACACTTCCATAGGCAGGGAGGGTGCTGGAGCTCCACACTTCCATAGGCAGGGAGGGTGCTGGAGCTCCACACTTCCGTAGGCAGGGAGGGTGCTGGAGCTCCACACTTCCGTAGGCAGGGAGGGTGCTGGAGCTCCACACTTCCGTAGGCAGGGAGGGTGCTGGAGCTCCACACTTCCATAGGCAGGGAGGGTGCTGGAGCTCCACACTTCCATAGGCAGGGAGGGTGCTGGAGCTCCACACTTCCATAGGCAGGGAGGGTGCTGGAGCTCCACACTTCCATAGGCAGGGAGGGTGCTGGAGCTCCACACTTCCATAGGCAGGGAGGGTGCTGGAGCTCCACACTTCCATAGGCAGGGAGGGTGCTGGAGCTCCACACTTCCATAGGCAGGGAGGGTGCTGGAGCTCCACACTTCCATAGGCAGGGAGGGTGCTGGAGCTCCACACTTCCATAGGCAGGGAGGGTGCTGGAGCTCCACACTTCCATAGGCAGGGAGGGTGCTGGAGCTCCACACTTCCGTAGGCAGGGAGGGTGCTGGAGCTCCACACTTCCGTAGGCAGGGAGGGTGCTGGAGCTCCACACTTCCGTAGGCAGGGAGGGTGCTGGAGCTCCACACTTCCATAGGCAGGGAGGGTGCTGGAGCTCCACACTTCCATAGGCAGGGAGGGTGCTGGAGCTCCACACTTCCATAGGCAGGGAGGGTGCTGGAGCTCCACACTTCCATAGGCAGGGAGGGTGCTGGAGCTCCACACTTCCATAGGCAGGGAGGGTGCTGGAGCTCCACACTTCCATAGGCAGGGAGGGTGCTGGAGCTCCACACTTCCATAGGCAGGGAGGGTGCTGGAGCTCCACACTTCCATAGGCAGGGAGGGTGCTGGAGCTCCACACTTCCATAGGCAGGGAGGGTGCTGGAGCTCCACACTTCCATAGGCAGGGAGGGTGCTGGAGCTCCACACTTCCATAGGCAGGGAGGGTGCTGGAGCTCCACACTTCCATAGGCAGGGAGGGTGCTGGAGCTCCACACTTCCATAGGCAGGGAGGGTGCTGGAGCTCCACACTTCCATAGGCAGGGAGGGTGCTGGAGCTCCACACTTCCATAGGCAGGGAGGGTGCTGGAGCTCCACACTTCCATAGGCAGGGAGGGTGCTGGAGCTCCACACTTCCATAGGCAGGGAGGGTGCTGGAGCTCCACACTTCCATAGGCAGGGAGGGTGCTGGAGCTCCACACTTCCATAGGCAGGGAGGGTGCTGGAGCTCCACACTTCCATAGGCAGGGAGGGTGCTGGAGCTCCACACTTCCATAGGCAGGGAGGGTGCTGGAGCTCCACACTTCCATAGGCAGGGAGGGTGCTGGAGCTCCACACTTCCATAGGCAGGGAGGGTGCTGGAGCTCCACACTTCCATAGGCAGGGAGGGTGCTGGAGCTCCACACTTCCATAGGCAGGGAGGGTGCTGGAGCTCCACACTTCCATAGGCAGGGAGGGTGCTGGAGCTCCACACTTCCATAGGCAGGGAGGGTGCTGGAGCTCCACACTTCCAGCCACGGAGCATGCTGGCACTTCCACCTTGCTTGCTAAGTCGGCGTGATCTTGCCCAAAAAGTCCCTCCTCACCTCCAGCTGGAAGTGGAAAAAAATCCTCCACCTGCTTGGCCGAGGTTCTGGAAGCCAGCAGCTCGCAGAATGTTGCCAAAGTTTCACTGGAAGGAAAAGAAAAGAGAAGACCGAGTGCGCATTTCACCTACCGCCGAATGTCCACAAGAGGGAAGTGTCACTCCGTCGCAGAATCTGCGCCGACGCACTCGGCACCCTTCGAATTTATGGTGCCGGTGCGGGTGTTCTGGGTGCAAAAAGGCCGCCCAAGTGGTAGAAAAAAATCAGACTTCGTCTCTTAGGTCGAAATTAATGCCAAGTTTTGAAATGCGCTGGCAGGGGTGGACCAGGGCCCGTTAGAAGTGCTTAGCCGAGGTCCTGGAAGCCTAACCCGGCGTGATCTTGTGCAAAAAGCCGCTGCTGAGCTCCAGCTGGAAGTGTAAAAAGAACCGGGCTGGATCAAAAAAAGAACCGGGCGGCCCGTTAAAATTGCTTAGCCGAGGTCCTGGAACCCTAACCCGGCGTGATCTTGTGCAAAAAGCCGCTGCTGAGCTCCAGCTGGAAGTGTAAAAAGAACCGGGCTGGTTCAAAAAAAGAACCGGGCGACCCGTTAGAAGTGCTTAGCCGAGGTCCTGGAAGCCTAACCCGGCGTGATCTTGTGCAAAAAGCCGCTGCTGAGCTCCAGCTGGAAGTGGAAAAAGAACCGGGCTGGATCAAAAAAGAACCGGGCGACCCGTTAAAATTGCTTAGCCGAGGTCCTGGAAGCCTAACACGGCGTGTTCTTGTGCAAAAAGCCGCTCCCAAGCTCCAGCTGGAAGTGTAAAAAGAACCGGGCTGGATAAAAAAAAGAACCGGGCTGGATCAAAAAAGAACCGGGCGACCCGTTAAAATTGCTTAACCGAGGTCCTGGAAGCCTAACCCGGCGTGATCTTGTGCAAAAAGCCGCTCCCGAGCTCCAGCTGGAAGTGTAAAAAGAACCGGGCTGGATAAAAAAAAGAACCGGGCGGCCCGTTAAAATTGCTTAGCCGAGGTCCTGGAAGCCTAACACGGCGTGATCTTGTGCAAAAAGCCGCTCCCGAGCTCCAGCTGGAAGTGTAAAAAGAACCGGGCTGGATAAAAAAAGAACCGGGCTGGATCAAAAAAGAACCGGGGGACCCGTTAAAATTGCTTAGCCGAGGTCCTGGAAGCCTAACCCGGCGTGATCTTGTGCAAATAGCCGCTCCCGAGCTCCAGCTGGAAGTGTAAAAAGAACCGGGCTGGATAAAAAAAAGAACCGGGCTGGATCAAAAAAGAACCGGGCGACCCGTTAAAATTGCTTAGCCGAGGTCCTGGAAGCCTAACACGGCGTGATCTTGTGCAAAAAGCCGCTCCCGACACGGCGTGATCTTGTGCAAAAAGCCGCTCCCGAGCTCCAGCTGGAAGTGTAAAAAGAACCGGGCTGGATAAAAAAAGAACCGGGCTGGATAAAAAAAAGAACCGGGCGACCCGTTAAAATTGCTTAGCCGAGGTCCTGGAAGCCTAACACGGCGTGATCTTGTGCAAAAAGCCGCTCCCGAGCTCCAGCTGGAAGTGTAAAAAGAACCGGGCTGGATAAAAAAAAGAACCGGGCTGGATCAAAAAAGAACCGGGCGACCCGTTAAAATTGCTTAGCCGAGGTCCTGGAAGCCTAACACGGCGTGATCTTGTGCAAAAAGCCGCTCCCGAGCTCCAGCTGGAAGTGTAAAAAGAACCAGGCTGGATAAAAAAAAGAACCGGGCTGGATCAAAAAAGAACCGGGCGACCCGTTAAAATTGCTTAGCCGAGGTCCTGGAAGCCTAACACGGCGTGATCTTGTGCAAAAAGCCGCTCCCGAGCTCCAGCTGGAAGTGTAAAAAGAACCGGGCTGGATAAAAAAAGAACCGGGCTGGATAAAAAAAAGAACCGGGCGGCCCGTTAAAATTGCTTAGCCGAGGTCCTGGAAGCCTAACACGGCGTGATCTTGTGCAAAAAGCCGCTCCCGAGCTCCAGCTGGAAGTGTAAAAAGAACCAGGCTGGATAAAAAAAAGAACCGGGCTGGATCAAAAAAGAACCGGGCGACCCGTTAAAATTGCTTAGCCGAGGTCCTGGAAGCCTAACACGGCGTGTTCTTGTGCAAAAAGCCGCTCCCGAGCTCCAGCTGGAAGTGTAAAAAGAACCGGGCTGGATAAAAAAAGAACCGGGCTGGATAAAAAAAAGAACCGGGCGACCCGTTAAAATTGCTTAGCCGAGGTCCTGGAAGCCTAACACGGCGTGTTCTTGTGCAAAAAGCCGCTCCCGAGCTCCAGCTGGAAGTGTAAAAAGAACCAGGCTGGATAAAAAAAAGAACCGGGCTGGATCAAAAAAGAACCGGGCGACCCGTTAAAATTGCTTAGCCGAGGTCCTGGAAGCCTAACACGGCGTGATCTTGTGCAAAAAGCCGCTCCCGAGCTCCAGCTGGAAGTGTAAAAAGAACCAGGCTGGATAAAAAAAAGAACCGGGCTGGATCAAAAAAGAACCGGGCGACCCGTTAAAATTGCTTAGCCGAGGTCCTGGAAGCCTAACACGGCGTGTTCTTGTGCAAAAAGCCGCTCCCGAGCTCCAGCTGGAAGTGTAAAAAGAACCAGGCTGGATAAAAAAAAGAACCGGGCTGGATCAAAAAAGAACCGGGCGACCCGTTAAAATTGCTTAGCCGAGGTCCTGGAAGCCTAACACGGCGTGATCTTGTGCAAAAAGCCGCTCCCGAGCTCCAGCTGGAAGTGTAAAAAGAACCGGGCTGGATAAAAAAAAGAACCGGGCTGGATCAAAAAAGAACCGGGCGACCCGTTAAAATTGCTTAGCCGAGGTCCTGGAAGCCTAACACGGCGTGATCTTGTGCAAAAAGCCGCTCCCGAGCTCCAGCTGGAAGTGTAAAAAGAACCAGGCTGGATAAAAAAAAGAACCGGGCTGGATCAAAAAAGAACCGGGCGACCCGTTAAAATTGCTTAGCCGAGGTCCTGGAAGCCTAACACGGCGTGATCTTGTGCAAAAAGCCGCTCCCGAGCTCCAGCTGGAAGTGTAAAAAGAACCAGGCTGGATAAAAAAAAGAACCGGGCTGGATCAAAAAAGAACCGGGGGACCCGTTAAAATTGCTTAGCCGAGGTCCTGGAAGCCTAACACGGCGTGATCTTGTGCAAAAAGCCGCTCCCGAGCTCCAGCTGGAAGTGTAAAAAGAACCGGGCTGGATAAAAAAAAGAACCGGGCTGGATCAAAAAAGAACCGGGCGACCCGTTAAAATTGCTTAGCCGAGGTCCTGGAAGCCTAACACGGCGTGATCTTGCCCGAAATTCGGCCTCTATACTTCCATTTTAGGTACCAGGCGCTCATAGTGTGTTGGTCCCACTAGTCAGTGTACTGGTCCCACTCGCTAGTGTACTGGTCCCCCTAGTCAGTGTACTCATCCAGTTACCCCCCGTTTTCCAAAACACCATCGGCACGTATAAGGGGGGGACTCCTGAGAGAGATGAGGTATATGCCAGCGCAACACCAATCCGCTCCGCGCTGGTTCCCATGTCGGCTACGGATGAATAAAACCAGCCTGTCCCCCCTGGAGCTCACGAGACACGGAATTTTTTCTAAGTGCCAACGGCTCTTCCGAGCAAACGTGTCCGCTCCGGCTGGTTCCCCCGTCGGCCTCGAATGACGAAAAATGCCGGTCTCCGCCCGGAGCTCATGACAAACGAAAAATTTTCTAAGTGCCAACGGCACTAGCGAGCGAATGTGTCCGCTCGGCGCTGGTTCCCGGGTCGAACCCGGAAGACAAAAAACGCCGGTCTCCGCCCGGAGCTCATGACAAACGAAAAATTTTCTAAGTGCCAACGGCACTAGCGAGCGAATGTGTCCGCTCGGCGCTGGTTCCCGGGTCGAACCCGGAAGACGAAAAACGCCGGTCTCCGCCCGGAGCTCATGACAAACGAAAAATTTTCTAAGTGCCAACGGCACTAGCGAGCGAATGTGTCCGCTCGGCGCTGGTTCCCGGGTCGGACCCGGAAGACGAAAAACGCCGGTCTCCGCCCGGAGCTCATGACAAACGAAAAATTTTCTAAGTGCCAACGGCACTAGCGAGCGAATGTGTCCGCTCGGCGCTGGTTCCCGGGTCGGACCCGGAAGACGAAAAACGCCGGTCTCCGCCCGGAGCTCATGACAAACGAAAAATTTTCTAAGTGCCAACGGCACTAGCGAGCGAATGTGTCCGCTCGGCGCTGGTTCCCGGGTCGAACCCGGAAGACGAAAAACGCCGGTCTCCGCCCGGAGCTCATGACAAACGAAAAATTTTCTAAGTGCCAACGGCACTAGCGAGCGAATGTGTCCGCTCGGCGCTGGTTCCCGGGTCGGACCCGGAAGACGAAAAACGCCGGTCTCCGCCCGGAGCTCATGACAAACGAAAAATTTTCTAAGTGCCAACGGCACTAGCGAGCGAATGTGTCCGCTCGGCGCTGGTTCCCGGGTCGAACCCGGAAGACGAAAAACGCCGGTCTCCGCCCGGAGCTCATGACAAACGAAAAATTTTCTAAGTGCCAACGGCACTAGCGAGCGAATGTGTCCGCTCGGCGCTGGTTCCCGGGTCGGACCCGGAAGACGAAAAACGCCGGTCTCCGCCCGGAGCTCATGACAAACGAAAAATTTTCTAAGTGCCAACGGCACTAGCGAGCGAATGTGTCCGCTCGGCGCTGGTTCCCGGGTCGAACCCGGAAGACGAAAAACGCCGGTCCTCGCCTGGAGGTCCCAGCAAAATCGGCGAAAAAACGACTAAGTGTCAACTTTCGAAAAAACGGCTAAGTGTCGACTTTCGAAAAAACGGCTAAGTGTCAACTTTCGAAAAAACGGCTAAGTGTCGCCTTTCGAAAAAACGACTAAGTGTCGCCTCTCTGAAAAAACGACTAAGTGCCCACGGCTCTGCGGGGCTTGTGAGTCCGCCCCGCGCCGGTTCGGCGGTCGGCCTCAAAAAGCGAAAAATCAGCCTCTTTCCCTGGAGCTCACCAAAAATTTGTCGAAATTTTTCTAAGTTCTCCTCGAGGTACCAGGGGGTGAGGTACCCGGGCTAAGGTGCAGTACCTTTTTTGGTCTTCAGGTGCGCCAGAGTACAATGAAATGGTCCCAGTAGTCAGTGTACTCATCGACTTTCCCCCCGTTTTCCAAAGCACCTCGTTTACGAGTATGGAGGAGATGGTGCTGGTCTCCCCACGGCGTCGGACACGCCGTCCTCGACAGCACAAGGTCGGATAGAAGACCTGGAAAGCGCCGTGGCACGCGCTGGAGGTGGGCACTGTGGCGAAAAAACGACTAAGTGTCAACTTTCGAAAAAACGACTAAGTGTCAACTTTCGAAAAAACGGCTAAGTGTCAACTTTCGAAAAAACGACTAAGTGTCACCTCTCTGAAAAAATGGCAAAGTGTCGCCTCTCTGAAAATGTTCTAAGTGCCCACGGCTCTGCGGGCTCGTGCATCCGAGCCGCGCCGGTTCTGCAACCGGCCTAGAATGACGAAAAATAACGGTCTCCTCCTGGAGCTCACAGCCAATTGTGGCGAAAAAGTGGCAAAGTGCCCACGGCTCTGCGGGCTCGTGCATCCGACCCGCGCCGGTTCTGCAGCCGGCCTCGAATGACGAAAAATGACGGTCTCCTCCTGGAGCTCACAGCCAACTTGGCAAAAAGTTTCTAAGTGCCCACGGCCCTGCCGAGCTTTGGCGTCCGCCCAGCGTCGGTTCCGCAGTCGGCCTCGAATGACGAAAAATAACGGTCTCCTCCTGGAGCTCACAGCCAACTTGGCAAAAAGTTTCTAAGTGCCCACGGCCCTGCCGAGCTTTGGCGTCCGCCCAGCGCCGGTTCCGCAGTCGGCCTCGAATGACGAAAAATAACGGTCTCCTCCTGGAGCTCACAGCCAACTTGGCAAAAAGTTTCTAAGTGCCCACGGCCCTGCCGAGCTTTGGCGTCCGCCCAGCGCCGGTTCCGCAGTCGGCCTCGAATGACGAAAAATAACGGTCTCCTCCTGGAGCTCACAGCCAACTTGGCAAAAAGTTTCTAAGTGCCCACGGCCCTGCCGAGCTTTGGCGTCCGCCCAGCGCCGGTTCCGCAGTCGGCCTCGAATGACGAAAAATAACGGTCTCCTCCTGGAGCTCACAGCCAACTTGGCAAAAAGTTTCTAAGTGCCCACGGCCCTGCCGAGCTTTGGCGTCCGCCCAGCGCCGGTTCCGCAGTCGGCCTCGAATGACGAAAAATAACGGTCTCCTCCTGGAGCTCACAGCCAACTTGGCAAAAAGTTTCTAAGTGCCCACGGCCCTGCCGAGCTTTGGCGTCCGCCCAGCGCCGGTTCCGCAGTCGGCCTCGAATGACGAAAAATAACGGTCTCCTCCTGGAGCTCACAGCCAACTTGGCAAAAAGTTTCTAAGTGCCCACGGCCCTGCCGAGCTTTGGCGTCCGCCCAGCGCCGGTTCCGCAGTCGGCCTCGAATGACGAAAAATAACGGTCTCCTCCTGGAGCTCACAGCCAACTTGGCAAAAAGTTTCTAAGTGCCCACGGCCCTGCCGAGCTTTGGCGTCCGCCCAGCGCCGGTTCCGCAGTCGGCCTCGAATGACGAAAAATAACGGTCTCCTCCTGGAGCTCACAGCCAACTTGGCAAAAAGTTTCTAAGTGCCCACGGCCCTGCCGAGCTTTGGCGTCCGCCCAGCGCCGGTTCCGCAGTCGGCCTCGAATGACGAAAAATAACGGTCTCCTCCTGGAGCTCACAGCCAACTTGGCAAAAAGTTTCTAAGTGCCCACGGCCCTGCCGAGCTTTGGCGTCCGCCCAGCGCCGGTTCCGCAGTCGGCCTCGAATGACGAAAAATAACGGTCTCCTCCTGGAGCTCACAGCCAACTTGGCAAAAAGTTTCTAAGTGCCCACGGCCCTGCCGAGCTTTGGCGTCCGCCCAGCGCCGGTTCCGCAGTCGGCCTCGAATGACGAAAAATAACGGTCTCCTCCTGGAGCTCACAGCCAACTTGGCAAAAAGTTTCTAAGTGCCCACGGCCCTGCCGAGCTTTGGCGTCCGCCCAGCGCCGGTTCCGCAGTCGGCCTCGAATGACGAAAAATAACGGTCTCCTCCTGGAGCTCACAGCCAACTTGGCAAAAAGTTTCTAAGTGTCACATCTCTGAAAAAACGGCTAAGTGTCGACTTTCGAAAAAACGGCAAAGTGTCACATCTCTGAAAAAACGGCTAAGTGTCGACTTTCGAAAAAACGGCTAAGTGTCAACTTTCGAAAAAACGGCTAAGTGTCGCCTCTCTGAAAAAACGGCAAAGTGTCAACTTTCGAAAAAACGACAGAGTGTCGCCTCTCTGAAAAAACGACTAAGTGTCGACTCTGAGAAAATGGCAAAGTGCCCACGGCTCTGCGGGCTCGTGCATCCGACCCGCGCCGGTTCCCCAGCCGGCCTGAAATAAGGCAAAACCAGCCTCTCCGCCTGGAGCTCAGAGCCAACTTGGCGAATATTTTCTAAGTGCCCACGGCTCTGCGTGGCTACGGCGTCTGCCCAGCGCCGGTTCCTGGGTCGAACCCCGAGGACGAGGAATGCCGGTCTCCGCCTGGAGGTCCCAGCTTAATCGGCGAAAATTTTCTAAGTGCCCACGGCTCTGCCGGGCTCGTGCATCCGACCCGCGCCGGTTCCCCAGCCGGCCTGAAATAAGGCAAAACCAGGCTCTCCCCCTGGAGCTCAGAGCCAATTGTGGCGAAAAAACGACTAAGTGTCAACTTTCGAAAAAACGACTAAGTGTCAACTTTCCAAAAAAACGGCTAAGTGTCGACTTTCGAAAAAACGGCTAAGTGTCAACTTTCGAAAAAACGACTAAGTGTCGCCTCTGAAAAAACGACTAAGTGTCGCCTCTCTGAAAAAACGACTAAGTGCCCACGGCTCTGGGGGGCTTGTGAGTCCGCCCCGCGCCGGTTCGGCGGTCGGCCTCAAAAAGCGAAAAATCAGCCTCTCTCCCTGGAGCTCACCAAAAATTTGTCGAAATTTTTCTAAGTTCTCCTCGAGGTACCAGGGGGTGAGGTACCCGGGCTAAGGTGCAGTACCTTTTTTGGTCTTCAGGTGCGCCAGAGTACAATGAAATGGTCCCAGTAGTCAGTGTACTCATCGACTTTCCCCCCGTTTTCCAAAGCACCCCGTTTACGAGTATGGAGGAGATGGTGCTGGTCTCCCCACGGCGTCGGACACGCCGTCCTCGACAGCACAAGGTCGGATAGAAGACCTGAAAAGCGCCGTGGCACGCGCTGGAGGTGTCACTGTGGCGAAAAAGTGACTAAGTGTCAACTTTCGAAAAAACGGCTAAGTGTCAACTTTCGAAAAAACGGCTAAGTGTCAACTTTCGAAAAAACGGCTAAGTGTCAACTTTCGAAAAAACGGCTAAGTGTCGCCTCTCTGAAAAAACGGCAAAGTGTCAACTTTCGAAAAAACGACTAAGTGTCAACTTTCGAAAAAACGACTAAGTGTCACCTCTCTGAAAAAATGGCAAAGTGTCAACTGCGAATGTGGTGGTGCATGGAAGGAAGTGGAGGACGGCCGCCTCCTTAAACACAGGCCGAAGAGGAGCGTCAGGGCCGGCTCCTTAAACACGGACCGAGTGTCGCCCTTAACACAGACCAAGCGGAGGACGGCCGCCTCCCTAAATACAGGCCGAACCGGAGCGCGAGGGCCGCTCCTTAAACACGGACCGAGTGTCGCCCTTAACACAGACCAAGGGGAGGACGGCCGCCTCCTTAAACACAGGCCGGAGAGGAGCGTCAGGGCCAGGCTCCTCAAACATGGACCGAGTGTCGCCCTTAACACAGACCAAGGGGAGGACGGCCGCCTCCTTAAACACAGGCCGGAGAGGAGCGTCAGGGCCAGGCTCCTCAAACATGGACCGAGTGTCGCCCTTAACACAGACCAAGGGGAGGACGGCCGCCTCCTTAAACACAGGCCGGAGAGGAGCGTCAGGGCCAGGCTCCTCAAACATGGACCGAGTGTCGCCCTTAACACAGACCAAGGGGAGGACGGCCGCCTCCTTAAACACAGGCCGGAGAGGAGCGTCAGGGCCAGGCTCCTCAAACATGGACCGAGTGTCGCCCTTAACACGGACCAAGGGGAGGACGGCCGCCTCCTTAAACACAGGCCGGAGAGGAGCGTCAGGGCCAGGCTCCTCAAACATGGACCGAGTGTCGCCCTTAACACGGACCAAGGGGAGGACGGCCGCCTCCTTAAACACAGGCCGGAGAGGAGCGTCAGGGCCAGGCTCCTCAAACATGGACCGAGTGTCGCCCTTAAAACAGACCAAGGGGAGGACGGCCGCCTCCTTAAACACAGGCCGGAGAGGAGCGTCAGGGCCAGGCTCCTCAAACATGGACCGAGTGTCGCCCTTAACACGGACCAAGGGGAGGACGGCCGCCTCCTTAAACACAGGCCGGAGAGGAGCGTCAGGGCCAGGCTCCTCAAACATGGACCGAGTGTCGCCCTTAACACGGACCAAGGGGAGGACGGCCGCCTCCTTAAACACAGGCCGGAGAGGAGCGTCAGGGCCAGGCTCCTCAAACATGGACCGAGTGTCGCCCTTAACACGGACCAAGGGGAGGACGGCCGCCTCCTTAAACACAGGCCGGAGAGGAGCGTCAGGGCCAGGCTCCTCAAACATGGACCGAGTGTCGCCCTTAAAACAGACCAAGGGGAGGACGGCCGCCTCCTTAAACACAGGCCGGAGAGGAGCGTCAGGGCCAGGCTCCTCAAACATGGACCGAGTGTCGCCCTTAACACGGACCAAGGGGAGGACGGCCGCCTCCTTAAACACAGGCCGGAGAGGAGCGTCAGGGCCAGGCTCCTCAAACATGGACCGAGTGTCGCCCTTAACACGGACCAAGGGGAGGACGGCCGCCTCCTTAAACACAGGCCGGAGAGGAGCGTCAGGGCCAGGCTCCTCAAACATGGACAGAGTGTCGCCCTTAACACAGACCAAGCGGAGGACGGCCGCCTCCCTAAATACAGGCCGAACCGGAGCGCGAGTGTCGCTCCTTAAACACGGACCGAGTGGAGGACGGCCGCCTCCTTAAACACAGGCCGAACAAAATGACACAAAGTGTCAACTGCGAATGTTGTCCATCCAAGGAAGGAGCGTGATGCCCGGCCGGCTCCTTAAACACAGGCCGAGAGTCGCCCCGGACGGTCCGCCTCGCGGCGCCCGTCTGCTCGGATAAAATGACACAAAGTGTCAACTACGAATGTTGTCCATCCAAGGAGGGAGCGTGATGCCCGGCCGGCTCCGAAAACACAGGCCGAGAGTCGCCCCGGACGGTCCGCCTCGCGGCGCCCGTCTGCTCGGATAAAATGACACAAAGTGTCAACTGCGAATGTTGTCCATCCAAGGAAGGAGCGTGATGCCCGGCCGGCTCCTTAAACACAGGCCGAGAGTCGCCCCGGACGGTCCGCCTCGCGGCGCCCGCCCGCTCGGATAAAATGACACAAAGTGTCAACTACGAATGTTGTCCATCCAAGGAGGGAGCTTGAGGCCCGGCCGGCTCCTTAAACACAGGCCGAGAGTCGCCCCGGACGGTCCGCCTCGCGGCGCCCGTCTGCTCGGATAAAATGACACAAAGTGTCAACTGCGAATGTTGTCCATCCAAGGAAGGAGCGTGATGCCCGGCCGGCTCCTTAAACACAGGCCGAGAGTCGCCCCGGACGGTCCGCCTCGCGGCGCCCGTCTGCTCGGATAAAATGACACAAAGTGTCAACTGCGAATGTTGTCCATCCAAGGAAGGAGCGTGATGCCCGGCCGGCTCCTTAAACACAGGCCGAGAGTCGCCCCGGACGGTCCGCCTCGCGGCGCCCGCCCGCTCGGATAAAATGACACAAAGTGTCAACTACGAATGTTGTCCATCCAAGGAAGGAGCGTGATGCCCGGCCGGCTCCTTAAACACAGGCCGAGAGTCGCCCCGGACGGTCCGCCTCGCGGCGCCCGTCTGCTCGGATAAAATGACACAAAGTGTCAACTACGAATGTTGTCCATCCAAGGAGGGAGCGTGATGCCCGGCCGGCTCCGAAAACACAGGCCGAGAGTCGCCCCGGACGGTCCGCCTCGCGGCGCCCGTCTGCTCGGATAAAATGACACAAAGTGTCAACTGCGAATGTTGTCCATCCAAGGAAGGAGCGTGATGCCCGGCCGGCTCCTTAAACACAGGCCGAGAGTCGCCCCGGACGGTCCGCCTCGCGGCGCCCGCCCGCTCGGATAAAATGACACAAAGTGTCAACTACGAATGTTGTCCATCCAAGGAAGGAGCGTGATGCCCGGCCGGCTCCTTAAACACAGGCCGAGAGTCGCCCCGGACGGTCGCCTCGCGGCGCCCGTCTGCTCGGATAAAATGACACAAAGTGTCAACTACGAATGTTGTCCATCCAAGGAGGGAGCGTGATGCCCGGCCGGCTCCGAAAACACAGGCCGAGAGTCGCCCCGGACGGTCCGCCTCGCGGCGCCCGTCTGCTCGGATAAAATGACACAAAGTGTCAACTGCGAATGTTGTCCATCCAAGGAAGGAGCGTGATGCCCGGCCGGCTCCTTAAACACAGGCCGAGAGTCGCCCCGGACGGTCCGCCTCGCGGCGCCCGCCCGCTCGGATAAAATGACACAAAGTGTCAACTACGAATGTTGTCCATCCAAGGAGGGAGCGTGAGGCCCGGCCGGCTCCGAAAACACAGGCCGAGAGTCGCCCCGGACGGTCCGCCTCTCGAGGCGCCCGCCCGCTCGGATAAAATGACACAAAGTGTCAACTACGAATGTTGTCCATCCAAGGAGGGAGCGTGAGGCCCGGCCGGCTCCGAAAACACAGGCCGAGAGTCGCCCCGGACGGTCCGCCTCTCGAGGCGCCCGCCCGCTCGGATAAAATGACACAAAGTGTCAACTACGAATGTTGTCCATCCAAGGAGGGAGCGTGATGCCCGGCCGGCTCCGAAAACACAGGCCGAGATTCGACCCCGGACGGGCCGTCTTCTCCCGGCGCCCGCCCGCGTACGCCCCCCATCCCCGGTCGCCCGTCTGCTCCCGGCGGGCCTCCGAGTACCCCCTCACCCAACTGACCGACTGGCACTCATGACCCGCCTTGGTAGGGCCTCCATCGGCCTCGGCTCGTCCGACGTCGGGTGGACGGTTCCTACCCACTGCGGGTCGCACTCTAGCGCCCCGGCCGCCGCGTGAGCGTGCGCTCCCCGCGCCGCCCCGCAGGCCCCGGCGCGACCGTACTGCGGCGAGACCGAGACGACCCGGTTTGGCATCCATCCCACCTAGCCACGATCCACGGAGGCCGAGCGAGCGGCTGAGTGTCGGGCGCCGCGCGTGCGAGCGTCCGCCGGCCGCGCCGGTCCTTCCGCGAATGTCGTTTCTCAAACCCTCCGGCTTGATAGCGGCGGCACCACGGGAAGCCGTCCACACACACCGTCCGACCTCTATCCGAAAAGCCTTCCCGACCAACCGCGGTCGCGGGGGCGTCTGTCGCTCCGCATCGGGGGGGCGTATGGCTTCCGCGCTACGCGCTGCGGGCTCGGGGGGGCCGCAACGGCTGAGTCTGACTCGGCCGGGGCGCAGCTTCCCTCCCGGCAGTCAGCAATAGTGCCGATCGCGCCTGCCACCAGCCCCCTCCCCGACGGGTTCGTCGGCGCCGGCTGGCCGCCGTCCGCCTTCGTTCCCCGAGGGTTCCCAACCAGCGCCGATCCAACTCCGCATCCTGGCCGCACGCAGTGCGTGCCTCGCGCGGGTAAGTCGCCGGCGCAGCGCCGCAGCTCCCGACCCCCGCGTACGGGAATAGTTGAGGGCCTCAGCGGGCCGCACCGACCGAGTCCGACTC
>NW_028232075.1:197500-200000 GCF_054491065.1 Syngnathus leptorhynchus | reverse complement strand
GAGGAAGGGCGATACCGAATACTACGAGAATCCTGGGGCCGCCGTCTGAACCCGGCGACGGTACTCATGTAGCTCCCTCTCCCCGGTTGCTCGTCTGATCCCGGCGGGCTCCGAGTACCCCATTTCCTGTCTGACCGACTGGCAATCATGACCTGCCTTGGTAGGGCCCCCATCGGCCTCGGCTTGCCGACACTGGTGGACGGTTCCTACCCACTGCGGGTCGCCCTCTAGCACCTTGCAGGCTGGCTTGTGCGCTCGCTCGGCGCCCTGCTGGTACGCCTGGTGTGGCTGAATGGTGGCGAGACTGAGATGAACCGAGACGGTACTGATGCCGTTACGCATAGTGATAATGCACAAAGGCTGGATGTGGCGCCTTCTGTCGAATGTAATTTCTCAAATCCTAGCGGTAACGCAACTACTGTGAAGCCTGGGCAGCCGTGATGAGTGCTGGTCGCTGGATGGCTTTACGGGGAGCGAGCTCGGCATCTCTGATGGGGGCCTCTCCCAAGTGGGTCAGACTGTGGACTTGGCTTTGGTTGGGGGCAGGCCTTACTGGGTCGTGCCGGCTGCTGCCCGGGTTTGATTCTTAGTAAAGTCTTAAAGGGAACGGTGACTGAGCTCTGGCTGAGCCGAGCTGCCCAGGATTGCGGACCTGGGTTATCAAGAACCGCGGAGGCACGGCTTAATGGGGGGTCGTGACTGCTCGAGCGACCTCATCTTCACATGCTTGAGGTTGGGTGCGTGTATGGCGTGGGATCAACCGCCTCGGAGGCCATGGGGACCAACTTTCGGGGTTTGGCTGAGGGTCCTCGAACGGCTGTAGTCATGTCTACAGACCATGTTGCGAAAACTCCTTTGGTTCGGAAGTCCGTGTCGCAGCTGCACAGAGTCGGAGTCACAGTCAGTCTGGCCGGTGGAGCGGGTGGACCCAGGCTGGCGAAGCTCCTGACAACTCCTCAGTGGCACTGGTGGCCGCCGTCGGTCTGGTTATGAGAGTATGGGCGACGGATGCTATGATGGTGCCACAGCTTGTTTCTGGGAGGGCATTTTGACAGAGATGCCTGTGGTATGTTGTGCGGGTGTGAGTCGCCGGCATATCACTGACGAGTGGGGTTGTCCGACGCGTGTCGGGTGACGAAACGAGTGAGGTGGATATGGAGGTCCCTGTGTGACGGCACGGCAGGCAGTTTGTAGGGTGAGTGAGACACCTTGCGGCTGTTGCGCTGGTCAAGGAAGCAGGTCAGAGCCTGTACTGACCGAGTCTCCTGCTTCATTCAACTTGGCCGGTTTTGAACGCTATGCTCGTGGTCGAGTCCAGGCAGGGCTGGGGGTCTGGCCCCTCAGGCTGGGCTTCGGCCGGGAAGCAACTGATGAGGCTGTCTGCCACGTGAAGGGTGCGTGGAGTCGATCCCAGGGTTCTCAAAGGGACGGGGCTTGATAGCCGGGTCTGCTGGGAGGCTTGCCGGAGGGTGGGCTGAACAGTAGCTGGCGGTCGCTTACTGGCCGTGCGAGGGCTTTCGACTCGGTTTCCCATGGTCATGGCCTGTGTGTAGTGGGAAGCTAGGCGTACTGGACGCGTGAGGGTGATTTGTCGCCCGTGTGGGCTGCTCGTCGGGGTGGGCTGCGGTGGCACCGGCACCGAGCTCGCAGTCGCGGGATTGGATTGTGGAGAGGGACTTGTCTCTATGACCCTGCCTTTCTTGCTATGGATTCTCTCATCCGTGCTTTTGAACGCTTGTGCCGCTTCTTCTGGGGCGAAGGCCGAATTCGCTGCGGCTCCTACCATGCTGGGCTACTCCAGATGGGCTGCTTGATGAGGGGACTTTGTCCTGCTCAGGATGGTGGTCCGCGGGACAGGCCGGGGTGGTTGGGGGTAGCCAGGAGGACGATGGTGAAAGGGGAGGCGACAGGTGGCGCGAAGCAGTGGTTGTCCCGGCTAGTCTGCAGTCGGGGGCCATTGCCTAGCATGCGCGCGATGGCGCGCGGGGCCTTGGCTGTCTGTCGTGGTTCCCAGTACAGGTTGGTGGGCCTGGACACCTCATTGGTCTCTGTGGATGTGGAAGATCCCTGGAGTGTGGTACGGTGCGAGGGTCTGCCCGGACGGTTTGCGGGTCACTGTGGAGATGGACCGGGGCGGTGTGTCGTTCAGCGACACTGGGGCACCGTCCCGGCTGCTGTTGCGGGTCCGTCAGTCGTCCCGGCTGGCGGCTTGCTGGTGGCTTTGCCTGGGATGCCTTGTGGGCCTGGGTGTGGGTGCGTGCGTGCTCCGTAATGATGGGATCGGGCCTGTGGACCCGCGGGGCCTTCGGCTGGGGGGCCTCGTTAGGGAAGTGGTCTGGTTGGTGTCACACGTCGAGCTGCTGCGTCATGCCTGGGGTCTCTGGTGGGACAACCTGTTGGGTGTCTGGGTGGGGTCGTTGGCTTGGAAGGTCACCTGTGACAGGGTGGTTCCCCGTGGCCTCTGAGACTGGACGGCGGCAATGGGAAGTAGTCGAGGAAG
>NW_028232075.1:177500-192500 GCF_054491065.1 Syngnathus leptorhynchus | reverse complement strand
CCATAGCACCAGAGCTCCAGAGCTCCATAGCACCAGAGCTCCATAGCTCCATAGCACCAGAGCTCCATAGCACCAGAGCTCCATAGCTCCATAGCACCAGAGCTCCATAGCTCCATAGCTCCAGCCTGGGTGGCTGGTGGCTCCATAGCTCCATACTTCCATAGCTCCAGTCAGAGAGTTGGCGAAAATTGCACTAAGTGCGAAAGCCCATTCATTTACAACGGCGTGTCCACAAGGCGGCGACATTTCCCCGTTACCGGTGGCTGCGCGGCGGGTGAGTGACAGAGCTTATCCGAGCGGCTGGAACTCTGCGCCGGCGTGGTCGAGCGTGAGGCCTCGGCCCTTTGGCTGCCTGGTACCTAAAACACTTCCATTGATCCAGCCACGGAGGGTGCTGGCTGGTGGCTCCATAGCTCCATAGCTCCATACCTCCAGAGCTCCATAGCTCCATAGCACCAGAGCTCCATAGCTCCATAGCACCAGAGCTCCATAGCACCAGAGCTCCATAGCTCCATAGCACCAGAGCTCCATAGCTCCATAGCACCATAGCTCCATAGCTCCATAGCACCAGAGCTCCATAGCTCCATAGCTCCATAGCACCAGAGCTCCATAGCTCCATAGCACCAGAGCTCCATAGCTCCATAGCACCAGAGCTCCATAGCTCCATAGCACCAGAGCTCCATAGCTCCATAGCACCATAGCTCCATAGCTCCATAGCACCAGAGCTCCATAGCTCCATAGCACCAGAGCTCCATAGCTCCATAGCACCAGAGCTCCATAGCTCCATAGCACCAGAGCTCCATAGCTCCATAGCACCAGAGCTCCATAGCTCCATAGCACCAGAGCTCCATAGCTCCATAGCTCCATAGCACCAGAGCTCCATAGCTCCATAGCACCAGAGCTCCATAGCTCCATAGCACCAGAGCTCCATAGCTCCATAGCACCAGAGCTCCATAGCTCCATAGCACCATAGCTCCATAGCTCCATAGCACCAGAGCTCCATAGCTCCATAGCACCAGAGCTCCATAGCTCCATAGCACCAGAGCTCCATAGCTCCATAGCACCAGAGCTCCATAGCTCCATAGCACCAGAGCTCCATAGCTCCATAGCACCAGAGCTCCATAGCTCCATAGCACCAGAGCTCCATAGCTCCATAGCACCAGAGCTCCATAGCTCCATAGCTCCATAGCACCAGAGCTCCATAGCTCCATAGCACCAGAGCTCCATAGCTCCATAGCACCAGAGCTCCATAGCTCCATAGCACCAGAGCTCCATAGCTCCATAGCACCAGAGCTCCATAGCTCCATAGCACCAGAGCTCCATAGCTCCATAGCACCAGAGCTCCATAGCTCCATAGCACCAGAGCTCCATAGCTCCATAGCACCAGAGCTCCATAGCTCCATAGCTCCAGCCTGGGTGGCTGGTGGCTCCATAGCTCCATACTTCCATAGCTCCAGTCAGAGAGTTGGCTAAAATTGCACTAAGTGCGAAAGCCCATTCATTTACAACGGCGTGTCCACAAGGCGGCGACATTTCCCCGTTACCGGTGGCTGCGCGGCGGGTGAGTGACAGAGCTTATCCGAGCGGCTGGAACTCTGCGCCGGCGTGGTCGAGCGTGAGGCCTCGGCCCTTTGGCTGCCTGGTACCTAAAACACTTCCATTGATCCAGCCACGGAGGGTGCTGGCTGGTGGCTCCATAGCTCCATACCTCCAGAGCTCCATAGCTCCATAGCACCAGAGCTCCATAGCTCCATAGCACCAGAGCTCCATAGCACCAGAGCTCCATAGCTCCATAGCACCAGAGCTCCATAGCTCCATAGCACCAGAGCTCCATAGCTCCATAGCACCAGAGCTCCATAGCTCCATAGCTCCATAGCACCAGAGCTCCATAGCTCCATAGCACCAGAGCTCCATAGCTCCATAGCACCAGAGCTCCATAGCTCCATAGCACCAGAGCTCCATAGCTCCATAGCACCAGAGCTCCATAGCTCCATAGCACCAGAGCTCCATAGCTCCATAGCACCAGAGCTCCATAGCTCCATAGCACCAGAGCTCCATAGCTCCATAGCACCAGAGCTCCATAGCTCCATAGCTCCAGGGCTCCATAGCTCCATAGCTCCAGGGCTCCATAGCTCCAGGGCTCCAGGGCTCCATAGCTCCAGGGCTCCATAGCTCCAGGGCTCCAGGGCTCCATAGCTCCATACCTCCAGAGCTCCATACCTCCAGAGCTCCAGAGCTCCATAGCACCAGAGCTCCATGGCTTCAGAGCTCCATAGCACCATAGCTCCATACCTCCAGAGCTCCAGGGCTCCATAGCTCCATAGCTCCATAGCTCCATAGCTCCATACCTCCAGAGCTCCATAGCACCAGAGCTCCATGGCTCCATAGCTCCAGCCTGGGTGGCTGGTGGCTCCATAGCTCCATACTTCCATAGCTCCAGTCAGAGAGTTGGCGAAAATTGCACTAAGTGCGAAAGCCCATTCATTTACAACGGCGTGTCCGCCAGGCGGCGACATTTCCCCGTTACCGGTGGCTGCGCGGCGGGTGAGTGACAGAGCTTATCCGAGCGGCTGGAACTCTGCGCCGGCGTGGTCGAGCGGCTGGCCTCGGTAGTTGAGGTACCAGGGGTGGGGCGGGGAGCTCCAGGCGGGTCTTGTGAGAGAGTGAAGCCGAGCGGCTGGAACTCTCGGCCGGCCTGGTCGAGCGGCTGGCCTCGGTAGTTGAGGTACCAGGGGCGGGCTGGGGAGCTCCAGGCGGGGCTTGTGAGAGAGTGAAGCCGAGCGGCTGGAACTCTGGGCCGGCCTGGTCGAGCGGCTGGCCTCGGTAGTTGAGGTACCAGGGGCGGGCTGGGGAGCTCCAGGCGGGGCTTGTGAGAGAGTGTAGCCGAGCGGCTGGAACTCTGGGCCGGCGTGGTTGAGCAGCATGCCCGCGGAGGTGGCTCTTCCATAGGCAGGGAGGGTGCTGGAGCTCCACACTTCCATAGGCAGGGAGGGTGCTGGAGCTCCACACTTCCATAGGCAGGGAGGGTGCTGGAGCTCCACACTTCCATAGGCAGGGAGGGTGCTGGAGCTCCACACTTCCATAGGCAGGGAGGGTGCTGGAGCTCCACACTTCCATAGGCAGGGAGGGTGCTGGAGCTCCACACTTCCATAGGCAGGGAGGGTGCTGGAGCTCCACACTTCCATAGGCAGGGAGGGTGCTGGAGCTCCACACTTCCGTAGGCAGGGAGGGTGCTGGAGCTCCACACTTCCGTAGGCAGGGAGGGTGCTGGAGCTCCACACTTCCGTAGGCAGGGAGGGTGCTGGAGCTCCACACTTCCATAGGCAGGGAGGGTGCTGGAGCTCCACACTTCCATAGGCAGGGAGGGTGCTGGAGCTCCACACTTCCATAGGCAGGGAGGGTGCTGGAGCTCCACACTTCCATAGGCAGGGAGGGTGCTGGAGCTCCACACTTCCATAGGCAGGGAGGGTGCTGGAGCTCCACACTTCCATAGGCAGGGAGGGTGCTGGAGCTCCACACTTCCATAGGCAGGGAGGGTGCTGGAGCTCCACACTTCCATAGGCAGGGAGGGTGCTGGAGCTCCACACTTCCATAGGCAGGGAGGGTGCTGGAGCTCCACACTTCCATAGGCAGGGAGGGTGCTGGAGCTCCACACTTCCGTAGGCAGGGAGGGTGCTGGAGCTCCACACTTCCGTAGGCAGGGAGGGTGCTGGAGCTCCACACTTCCGTAGGCAGGGAGGGTGCTGGAGCTCCACACTTCCATAGGCAGGGAGGGTGCTGGAGCTCCACACTTCCATAGGCAGGGAGGGTGCTGGAGCTCCACACTTCCATAGGCAGGGAGGGTGCTGGAGCTCCACACTTCCATAGGCAGGGAGGGTGCTGGAGCTCCACACTTCCATAGGCAGGGAGGGTGCTGGAGCTCCACACTTCCATAGGCAGGGAGGGTGCTGGAGCTCCACACTTCCATAGGCAGGGAGGGTGCTGGAGCTCCACACTTCCATAGGCAGGGAGGGTGCTGGAGCTCCACACTTCCATAGGCAGGGAGGGTGCTGGAGCTCCACACTTCCATAGGCAGGGAGGGTGCTGGAGCTCCACACTTCCATAGGCAGGGAGGGTGCTGGAGCTCCACACTTCCATAGGCAGGGAGGGTGCTGGAGCTCCACACTTCCATAGGCAGGGAGGGTGCTGGAGCTCCACACTTCCATAGGCAGGGAGGGTGCTGGAGCTCCACACTTCCATAGGCAGGGAGGGTGCTGGAGCTCCACACTTCCATAGGCAGGGAGGGTGCTGGAGCTCCACACTTCCATAGGCAGGGAGGGTGCTGGAGCTCCACACTTCCATAGGCAGGGAGGGTGCTGGAGCTCCACACTTCCATAGGCAGGGAGGGTGCTGGAGCTCCACACTTCCATAGGCAGGGAGGGTGCTGGAGCTCCACACTTCCATAGGCAGGGAGGGTGCTGGAGCTCCACACTTCCATAGGCAGGGAGGGTGCTGGAGCTCCACACTTCCATAGGCAGGGAGGGTGCTGGAGCTCCACACTTCCATAGGCAGGGAGGGTGCTGGAGCTCCACACTTCCATAGGCAGGGAGGGTGCTGGAGCTCCACACTTCCATAGGCAGGGAGGGTGCTGGAGCTCCACACTTCCATAGGCAGGGAGGGTGCTGGAGCTCCACACTTCCATAGGCAGGGAGGGTGCTGGAGCTCCACACTTCCAGCCACGGAGCATGCTGGCACTTCCACCTTGCTTGCTAAGTCGGCGTGATCTTGCCCAAAAAGTCCCTCCTCACCTCCAGCTGGAAGTGGAAAAAAATCCTCCACCTGCTTGGCCGAGGTTCTGGAAGCCAGCAGCTCGCAGAATGTTGCCAAAGTTTCACTGGAAGGAAAAGAAAAGAGAAGACCGAGTGCGCATTTCACCTACCGCCGAATGTCCACAAGAGGGAAGTGTCACTCCGTCGCAGAATCTGCGCCGACGCACTCGGCACCCTTCGAATTTATGGTGCCGGTGCGGGTGTTCTGGGTGCAAAAAGGCCGCCCAAGTGGTAGAAAAAAATCAGACTTCGTCTCTTAGGTCGAAATTAATGCCAAGTTTTGAAATGCGCTGGCAGGGGTGGACCAGGGCCCGTTAGAAGTGCTTAGCCGAGGTCCTGGAAGCCTAACCCGGCGTGATCTTGTGCAAAAAGCCGCTGCTGAGCTCCAGCTGGAAGTGTAAAAAGAACCGGGCTGGATCAAAAAAAGAACCGGGCGGCCCGTTAAAATTGCTTAGCCGAGGTCCTGGAACCCTAACCCGGCGTGATCTTGTGCAAAAAGCCGCTGCTGAGCTCCAGCTGGAAGTGTAAAAAGAACCGGGCTGGTTCAAAAAAAGAACCGGGCGACCCGTTAGAAGTGCTTAGCCGAGGTCCTGGAAGCCTAACCCGGCGTGATCTTGTGCAAAAAGCCGCTGCTGAGCTCCAGCTGGAAGTGGAAAAAGAACCGGGCTGGATCAAAAAAGAACCGGGCGACCCGTTAAAATTGCTTAGCCGAGGTCCTGGAAGCCTAACACGGCGTGTTCTTGTGCAAAAAGCCGCTCCCAAGCTCCAGCTGGAAGTGTAAAAAGAACCGGGCTGGATAAAAAAAAGAACCGGGCTGGATCAAAAAAGAACCGGGCGACCCGTTAAAATTGCTTAACCGAGGTCCTGGAAGCCTAACCCGGCGTGATCTTGTGCAAAAAGCCGCTCCCGAGCTCCAGCTGGAAGTGTAAAAAGAACCGGGCTGGATAAAAAAAAGAACCGGGCGGCCCGTTAAAATTGCTTAGCCGAGGTCCTGGAAGCCTAACACGGCGTGATCTTGTGCAAAAAGCCGCTCCCGAGCTCCAGCTGGAAGTGTAAAAAGAACCGGGCTGGATAAAAAAAGAACCGGGCTGGATCAAAAAAGAACCGGGGGACCCGTTAAAATTGCTTAGCCGAGGTCCTGGAAGCCTAACCCGGCGTGATCTTGTGCAAATAGCCGCTCCCGAGCTCCAGCTGGAAGTGTAAAAAGAACCGGGCTGGATAAAAAAAAGAACCGGGCTGGATCAAAAAAGAACCGGGCGACCCGTTAAAATTGCTTAGCCGAGGTCCTGGAAGCCTAACACGGCGTGATCTTGTGCAAAAAGCCGCTCCCGAGCTCCAGCTGGAAGTGTAAAAAGAACCGGGCTGGATAAAAAAAGAACCGGGCTGGATAAAAAAAAGAACCGGGCGACCCGTTAAAATTGCTTAGCCGAGGTCCTGGAAGCCTAACACGGCGTGATCTTGTGCAAAAAGCCGCTCCCGAGCTCCAGCTGGAAGTGTAAAAAGAACCGGGCTGGATAAAAAAAAGAACCGGGCTGGATCAAAAAAGAACCGGGCGACCCGTTAAAATTGCTTAGCCGAGGTCCTGGAAGCCTAACACGGCGTGATCTTGTGCAAAAAGCCGCTCCCGAGCTCCAGCTGGAAGTGTAAAAAGAACCAGGCTGGATAAAAAAAAGAACCGGGCTGGATCAAAAAAGAACCGGGCGACCCGTTAAAATTGCTTAGCCGAGGTCCTGGAAGCCTAACACGGCGTGATCTTGCCCGAAATTCGGCCTCTATACTTCCATTTTAGGTACCAGGCGCTCATAGTGTGTTGGTCCCACTAGTCAGTGTACTGGTCCCACTCGCTAGTGTACTGGTCCCCCTAGTCAGTGTACTCATCCAGTTACCCCCCGTTTTCCAAAACACCATCGGCACGTATAAGGGGGGGACTCCTGAGAGAGATGAGGTATATGCCAGCGCAACACCAATCCGCTCCGCGCTGGTTCCCATGTCGGCTACGGATGAATAAAACCAGCCTGTCCCCCCTGGAGCTCACGAGACACGGAATTTTTTCTAAGTGCCAACGGCTCTTCCGAGCAAACGTGTCCGCTCCGGCTGGTTCCCCCGTCGGCCTCGAATGACGAAAAATGCCGGTCTCCGCCCGGAGCTCATGACAAACGAAAAATTTTCTAAGTGCCAACGGCACTAGCGAGCGAATGTGTCCGCTCGGCGCTGGTTCCCGGGTCGAACCCGGAAGACAAAAAACGCCGGTCTCCGCCCGGAGCTCATGACAAACGAAAAATTTTCTAAGTGCCAACGGCACTAGCGAGCGAATGTGTCCGCTCGGCGCTGGTTCCCGGGTCGAACCCGGAAGACGAAAAACGCCGGTCTCCGCCCGGAGCTCATGACAAACGAAAAATTTTCTAAGTGCCAACGGCACTAGCGAGCGAATGTGTCCGCTCGGCGCTGGTTCCCGGGTCGGACCCGGAAGACGAAAAACGCCGGTCTCCGCCCGGAGCTCATGACAAACGAAAAATTTTCTAAGTGCCAACGGCACTAGCGAGCGAATGTGTCCGCTCGGCGCTGGTTCCCGGGTCGGACCCGGAAGACGAAAAACGCCGGTCTCCGCCCGGAGCTCATGACAAACGAAAAATTTTCTAAGTGCCAACGGCACTAGCGAGCGAATGTGTCCGCTCGGCGCTGGTTCCCGGGTCGAACCCGGAAGACGAAAAACGCCGGTCTCCGCCCGGAGCTCATGACAAACGAAAAATTTTCTAAGTGCCAACGGCACTAGCGAGCGAATGTGTCCGCTCGGCGCTGGTTCCCGGGTCGGACCCGGAAGACGAAAAACGCCGGTCTCCGCCCGGAGCTCATGACAAACGAAAAATTTTCTAAGTGCCAACGGCACTAGCGAGCGAATGTGTCCGCTCGGCGCTGGTTCCCGGGTCGAACCCGGAAGACGAAAAACGCCGGTCTCCGCCCGGAGCTCATGACAAACGAAAAATTTTCTAAGTGCCAACGGCACTAGCGAGCGAATGTGTCCGCTCGGCGCTGGTTCCCGGGTCGGACCCGGAAGACGAAAAACGCCGGTCTCCGCCCGGAGCTCATGACAAACGAAAAATTTTCTAAGTGCCAACGGCACTAGCGAGCGAATGTGTCCGCTCGGCGCTGGTTCCCGGGTCGAACCCGGAAGACGAAAAACGCCGGTCCTCGCCTGGAGGTCCCAGCAAAATCGGCGAAAAAACGACTAAGTGTCAACTTTCGAAAAAACGGCTAAGTGTCGACTTTCGAAAAAACGGCTAAGTGTCAACTTTCGAAAAAACGGCTAAGTGTCGCCTTTCGAAAAAACGACTAAGTGTCGCCTCTCTGAAAAAACGACTAAGTGCCCACGGCTCTGCGGGGCTTGTGAGTCCGCCCCGCGCCGGTTCGGCGGTCGGCCTCAAAAAGCGAAAAATCAGCCTCTTTCCCTGGAGCTCACCAAAAATTTGTCGAAATTTTTCTAAGTTCTCCTCGAGGTACCAGGGGGTGAGGTACCCGGGCTAAGGTGCAGTACCTTTTTTGGTCTTCAGGTGCGCCAGAGTACAATGAAATGGTCCCAGTAGTCAGTGTACTCATCGACTTTCCCCCCGTTTTCCAAAGCACCTCGTTTACGAGTATGGAGGAGATGGTGCTGGTCTCCCCACGGCGTCGGACACGCCGTCCTCGACAGCACAAGGTCGGATAGAAGACCTGGAAAGCGCCGTGGCACGCGCTGGAGGTGGGCACTGTGGCGAAAAAACGACTAAGTGTCAACTTTCGAAAAAACGACTAAGTGTCAACTTTCGAAAAAACGGCTAAGTGTCAACTTTCGAAAAAACGACTAAGTGTCACCTCTCTGAAAAAATGGCAAAGTGTCGCCTCTCTGAAAATGTTCTAAGTGCCCACGGCTCTGCGGGCTCGTGCATCCGAGCCGCGCCGGTTCTGCAACCGGCCTAGAATGACGAAAAATAACGGTCTCCTCCTGGAGCTCACAGCCAATTGTGGCGAAAAAGTGGCAAAGTGCCCACGGCTCTGCGGGCTCGTGCATCCGACCCGCGCCGGTTCTGCAGCCGGCCTCGAATGACAAAAAATGACGGTCTCCTCCTGGAGCTCACAGCCAACTTGGCAAAAAGTTTCTAAGTGCCCACGGCCCTGCCGAGCTTTGGCGTCCGCCCAGCGTCGGTTCCGCAGTCGGCCTCGAATGACGAAAAATAACGGTCTCCTCCTGGAGCTCACAGCCAACTTGGCAAAAAGTTTCTAAGTGCCCACGGCCCTGCCGAGCTTTGGCGTCCGCCCAGCGCCGGTTCCGCAGTCGGCCTCGAATGACGAAAAATAACGGTCTCCTCCTGGAGCTCACAGCCAACTTGGCAAAAAGTTTCTAAGTGCCCACGGCCCTGCCGAGCTTTGGCGTCCGCCCAGCGCCGGTTCCGCAGTCGGCCTCGAATGACGAAAAATAACGGTCTCCTCCTGGAGCTCACAGCCAACTTGGCAAAAAGTTTCTAAGTGCCCACGGCCCTGCCGAGCTTTGGCGTCCGCCCAGCGCCGGTTCCGCAGTCGGCCTCGAATGACGAAAAATAACGGTCTCCTCCTGGAGCTCACAGCCAACTTGGCAAAAAGTTTCTAAGTGCCCACGGCCCTGCCGAGCTTTGGCGTCCGCCCAGCGCCGGTTCCGCAGTCGGCCTCGAATGACGAAAAATAACGGTCTCCTCCTGGAGCTCACAGCCAACTTGGCAAAAAGTTTCTAAGTGCCCACGGCCCTGCCGAGCTTTGGCGTCCGCCCAGCGCCGGTTCCGCAGTCGGCCTCGAATGACGAAAAATAACGGTCTCCTCCTGGAGCTCACAGCCAACTTGGCAAAAAGTTTCTAAGTGCCCACGGCCCTGCCGAGCTTTGGCGTCCGCCCAGCGCCGGTTCCGCAGTCGGCCTCGAATGACGAAAAATAACGGTCTCCTCCTGGAGCTCACAGCCAACTTGGCAAAAAGTTTCTAAGTGCCCACGGCCCTGCCGAGCTTTGGCGTCCGCCCAGCGCCGGTTCCGCAGTCGGCCTCGAATGACGAAAAATAACGGTCTCCTCCTGGAGCTCACAGCCAACTTGGCAAAAAGTTTCTAAGTGCCCACGGCCCTGCCGAGCTTTGGCGTCCGCCCAGCGCCGGTTCCGCAGTCGGCCTCGAATGACGAAAAATAACGGTCTCCTCCTGGAGCTCACAGCCAACTTGGCAAAAAGTTTCTAAGTGCCCACGGCCCTGCCGAGCTTTGGCGTCCGCCCAGCGCCGGTTCCGCAGTCGGCCTCGAATGACGAAAAATAACGGTCTCCTCCTGGAGCTCACAGCCAACTTGGCAAAAAGTTTCTAAGTGCCCACGGCCCTGCCGAGCTTTGGCGTCCGCCCAGCGCCGGTTCCGCAGTCGGCCTCGAATGACGAAAAATAACGGTCTCCTCCTGGAGCTCACAGCCAACTTGGCAAAAAGTTTCTAAGTGCCCACGGCCCTGCCGAGCTTTGGCGTCCGCCCAGCGCCGGTTCCGCAGTCGGCCTCGAATGACGAAAAATAACGGTCTCCTCCTGGAGCTCACAGCCAACTTGGCAAAAAGTTTCTAAGTGTCACATCTCTGAAAAAACGGCTAAGTGTCGACTTTCGAAAAAACGGCAAAGTGTCACATCTCTGAAAAAACGGCTAAGTGTCGACTTTCGAAAAAACGGCTAAGTGTCAACTTTCGAAAAAACGGCTAAGTGTCGCCTCTCTGAAAAAACGGCAAAGTGTCAACTTTCGAAAAAACGACAGAGTGTCGCCTCTCTGAAAAAACGACTAAGTGTCGACTCTGAGAAAATGGCAAAGTGCCCACGGCTCTGCGGGCTCGTGCATCCGACCCGCGCCGGTTCCCCAGCCGGCCTGAAATAAGGCAAAACCAGCCTCTCCGCCTGGAGCTCAGAGCCAACTTGGCGAATATTTTCTAAGTGCCCACGGCTCTGCGTGGCTACGGCGTCTGCCCAGCGCCGGTTCCTGGGTCGAACCCCGAGGACGAGGAATGCCGGTCTCCGCCTGGAGGTCCCAGCTTAATCGGCGAAAATTTTCTAAGTGCCCACGGCTCTGCCGGGCTCGTGCATCCGACCCGCGCCGGTTCCCCAGCCGGCCTGAAATAAGGCAAAACCAGGCTCTCCCCCTGGAGCTCAGAGCCAATTGTGGCGAAAAAACGACTAAGTGTCAACTTTCGAAAAAACGACTAAGTGTCAACTTTCCAAAAAAACGGCTAAGTGTCGACTTTCGAAAAAACGGCTAAGTGTCAACTTTCGAAAAAACGACTAAGTGTCGCCTCTGAAAAAACGACTAAGTGTCGCCTCTCTGAAAAAACGACTAAGTGCCCACGGCTCTGGGGGGCTTGTGAGTCCGCCCCGCGCCGGTTCGGCGGTCGGCCTCAAAAAGCGAAAAATCAGCCTCTCTCCCTGGAGCTCACCAAAAATTTGTCGAAATTTTTCTAAGTTCTCCTCGAGGTACCAGGGGGTGAGGTACCCGGGCTAAGGTGCAGTACCTTTTTTGGTCTTCAGGTGCGCCAGAGTACAATGAAATGGTCCCAGTAGTCAGTGTACTCATCGACTTTCCCCCCGTTTTCCAAAGCACCCCGTTTACGAGTATGGAGGAGATGGTGCTGGTCTCCCCACGGCGTCGGACACGCCGTCCTCGACAGCACAAGGTCGGATAGAAGACCTGAAAAGCGCCGTGGCACGCGCTGGAGGTGTCACTGTGGCGAAAAAGTGACTAAGTGTCAACTTTCGAAAAAACGGCTAAGTGTCAACTTTCGAAAAAACGGCTAAGTGTCAACTTTCGAAAAAACGGCTAAGTGTCAACTTTCGAAAAAACGGCTAAGTGTCGCCTCTCTGAAAAAACGGCAAAGTGTCAACTTTCGAAAAAACGACTAAGTGTCAACTTTCGAAAAAACGACTAAGTGTCACCTCTCTGAAAAAATGGCAAAGTGTCAACTGCGAATGTGGTGGTGCATGGAAGGAAGTGGAGGACGGCCGCCTCCTTAAACACAGGCCGAAGAGGAGCGTCAGGGCCGGCTCCTTAAACACGGACCGAGTGTCGCCCTTAACACAGACCAAGCGGAGGACGGCCGCCTCCCTAAATACAGGCCGAACCGGAGCGCGAGGGCCGCTCCTTAAACACGGACCGAGTGTCGCCCTTAACACAGACCAAGGGGAGGACGGCCGCCTCCTTAAACACAGGCCGGAGAGGAGCGTCAGGGCCAGGCTCCTCAAACATGGACCGAGTGTCGCCCTTAACACAGACCAAGGGGAGGACGGCCGCCTCCTTAAACACAGGCCGGAGAGGAGCGTCAGGGCCAGGCTCCTCAAACATGGACCGAGTGTCGCCCTTAACACAGACCAAGGGGAGGACGGCCGCCTCCTTAAACACAGGCCGGAGAGGAGCGTCAGGGCCAGGCTCCTCAAACATGGACCGAGTGTCGCCCTTAACACAGACCAAGGGGAGGACGGCCGCCTCCTTAAACACAGGCCGGAGAGGAGCGTCAGGGCCAGGCTCCTCAAACATGGACCGAGTGTCGCCCTTAACACGGACCAAGGGGAGGACGGCCGCCTCCTTAAACACAGGCCGGAGAGGAGCGTCAGGGCCAGGCTCCTCAAACATGGACCGAGTGTCGCCCTTAACACGGACCAAGGGGAGGACGGCCGCCTCCTTAAACACAGGCCGGAGAGGAGCGTCAGGGCCAGGCTCCTCAAACATGGACCGAGTGTCGCCCTTAAAACAGACCAAGGGGAGGACGGCCGCCTCCTTAAACACAGGCCGGAGAGGAGCGTCAGGGCCAGGCTCCTCAAACATGGACCGAGTGTCGCCCTTAACACGGACCAAGGGGAGGACGGCCGCCTCCTTAAACACAGGCCGGAGAGGAGCGTCAGGGCCAGGCTCCTCAAACATGGACCGAGTGTCGCCCTTAACACGGACCAAGGGGAGGACGGCCGCCTCCTTAAACACAGGCCGGAGAGGAGCGTCAGGGCCAGGCTCCTCAAACATGGACCGAGTGTCGCCCTTAACACGGACCAAGGGGAGGACGGCCGCCTCCTTAAACACAGGCCGGAGAGGAGCGTCAGGGCCAGGCTCCTCAAACATGGACCGAGTGTCGCCCTTAAAACAGACCAAGGGGAGGACGGCCGCCTCCTTAAACACAGGCCGGAGAGGAGCGTCAGGGCCAGGCTCCTCAAACATGGACCGAGTGTCGCCCTTAACACGGACCAAGGGGAGGACGGCCGCCTCCTTAAACACAGGCCGGAGAGGAGCGTCAGGGCCAGGCTCCTCAAACATGGACCGAGTGTCGCCCTTAACACGGACCAAGGGGAGGACGGCCGCCTCCTTAAACACAGGCCGGAGAGGAGCGTCAGGGCCAGGCTCCTCAAACATGGACAGAGTGTCGCCCTTAACACAGACCAAGCGGAGGACGGCCGCCTCCCTAAATACAGGCCGAACCGGAGCGCGAGTGTCGCTCCTTAAACACGGACCGAGTGGAGGACGGCCGCCTCCTTAAACACAGGCCGAACAAAATGACACAAAGTGTCAACTGCGAATGTTGTCCATCCAAGGAAGGAGCGTGATGCCCGGCCGGCTCCTTAAACACAGGCCGAGAGTCGCCCCGGACGGTCCGCCTCGCGGCGCCCGTCTGCTCGGATAAAATGACACAAAGTGTCAACTACGAATGTTGTCCATCCAAGGAGGGAGCGTGATGCCCGGCCGGCTCCGAAAACACAGGCCGAGAGTCGCCCCGGACGGTCCGCCTCGCGGCGCCCGTCTGCTCGGATAAAATGACACAAAGTGTCAACTGCGAATGTTGTCCATCCAAGGAAGGAGCGTGATGCCCGGCCGGCTCCTTAAACACAGGCCGAGAGTCGCCCCGGACGGTCCGCCTCGCGGCGCCCGCCCGCTCGGATAAAATGACACAAAGTGTCAACTACGAATGTTGTCCATCCAAGGAGGGAGCTTGAGGCCCGGCCGGCTCCTTAAACACAGGCCGAGAGTCGCCCCGGACGGTCCGCCTCGCGGCGCCCGTCTGCTCGGATAAAATGACACAAAGTGTCAACTGCGAATGTTGTCCATCCAAGGAAGGAGCGTGATGCCCGGCCGGCTCCTTAAACACAGGCCGAGAGTCGCCCCGGACGGTCCGCCTCGCGGCGCCCGTCTGCTCGGATAAAATGACACAAAGTGTCAACTGCGAATGTTGTCCATCCAAGGAAGGAGCGTGATGCCCGGCCGGCTCCTTAAACACAGGCCGAGAGTCGCCCCGGACGGTCCGCCTCGCGGCGCCCGCCCGCTCGGATAAAATGACACAAAGTGTCAACTACGAATGTTGTCCATCCAAGGAAGGAGCGTGATGCCCGGCCGGCTCCTTAAACACAGGCCGAGAGTCGCCCCGGACGGTCCGCCTCGCGGCGCCCGTCTGCTCGGATAAAATGACACAAAGTGTCAACTACGAATGTTGTCCATCCAAGGAGGGAGCGTGATGCCCGGCCGGCTCCGAAAACACAGGCCGAGAGTCGCCCCGGACGGTCCGCCTCGCGGCGCCCGTCTGCTCGGATAAAATGACACAAAGTGTCAACTGCGAATGTTGTCCATCCAAGGAAGGAGCGTGATGCCCGGCCGGCTCCTTAAACACAGGCCGAGAGTCGCCCCGGACGGTCCGCCTCGCGGCGCCCGCCCGCTCGGATAAAATGACACAAAGTGTCAACTACGAATGTTGTCCATCCAAGGAAGGAGCGTGATGCCCGGCCGGCTCCTTAAACACAGGCCGAGAGTCGCCCCGGACGGTCGCCTCGCGGCGCCCGTCTGCTCGGATAAAATGACACAAAGTGTCAACTACGAATGTTGTCCATCCAAGGAGGGAGCGTGATGCCCGGCCGGCTCCGAAAACACAGGCCGAGAGTCGCCCCGGACGGTCCGCCTCGCGGCGCCCGTCTGCTCGGATAAAATGACACAAAGTGTCAACTGCGAATGTTGTCCATCCAAGGAAGGAGCGTGATGCCCGGCCGGCTCCTTAAACACAGGCCGAGAGTCGCCCCGGACGGTCCGCCTCGCGGCGCCCGCCCGCTCGGATAAAATGACACAAAGTGTCAACTACGAATGTTGTCCATCCAAGGAGGGAGCGTGAGGCCCGGCCGGCTCCGAAAACACAGGCCGAGAGTCGCCCCGGACGGTCCGCCT
>NW_028232075.1:147500-165000 GCF_054491065.1 Syngnathus leptorhynchus | reverse complement strand
ATAGCACCAGAGCTCCAGAGCTCCATAGCACCAGAGCTCCATAGCTCCATAGCACCAGAGCTCCATAGCACCAGAGCTCCATAGCTCCATAGCACCAGAGCTCCATAGCTCCATAGCTCCAGCCTGGGTGGCTGGTGGCTCCATAGCTCCATACTTCCATAGCTCCAGTCAGAGAGTTGGCGAAAATTGCACTAAGTGCGAAAGCCCATTCATTTACAACGGCGTGTCCACAAGGCGGCGACATTTCCCCGTTACCGGTGGCTGCGCGGCGGGTGAGTGACAGAGCTTATCCGAGCGGCTGGAACTCTGCGCCGGCGTGGTCGAGCGTGAGGCCTCGGCCCTTTGGCTGCCTGGTACCTAAAACACTTCCATTGATCCAGCCACGGAGGGTGCTGGCTGGTGGCTCCATAGCTCCATAGCTCCATACCTCCAGAGCTCCATAGCTCCATAGCACCAGAGCTCCATAGCTCCATAGCACCAGAGCTCCATAGCACCAGAGCTCCATAGCTCCATAGCACCAGAGCTCCATAGCTCCATAGCACCATAGCTCCATAGCTCCATAGCACCAGAGCTCCATAGCTCCATAGCTCCATAGCACCAGAGCTCCATAGCTCCATAGCACCAGAGCTCCATAGCTCCATAGCACCAGAGCTCCATAGCTCCATAGCACCAGAGCTCCATAGCTCCATAGCACCATAGCTCCATAGCTCCATAGCACCAGAGCTCCATAGCTCCATAGCACCAGAGCTCCATAGCTCCATAGCACCAGAGCTCCATAGCTCCATAGCACCAGAGCTCCATAGCTCCATAGCACCAGAGCTCCATAGCTCCATAGCACCAGAGCTCCATAGCTCCATAGCTCCATAGCACCAGAGCTCCATAGCTCCATAGCACCAGAGCTCCATAGCTCCATAGCACCAGAGCTCCATAGCTCCATAGCACCAGAGCTCCATAGCTCCATAGCACCATAGCTCCATAGCTCCATAGCACCAGAGCTCCATAGCTCCATAGCACCAGAGCTCCATAGCTCCATAGCACCAGAGCTCCATAGCTCCATAGCACCAGAGCTCCATAGCTCCATAGCACCAGAGCTCCATAGCTCCATAGCACCAGAGCTCCATAGCTCCATAGCACCAGAGCTCCATAGCTCCATAGCACCAGAGCTCCATAGCTCCATAGCTCCATAGCACCAGAGCTCCATAGCTCCATAGCACCAGAGCTCCATAGCTCCATAGCACCAGAGCTCCATAGCTCCATAGCACCAGAGCTCCATAGCTCCATAGCACCAGAGCTCCATAGCTCCATAGCACCAGAGCTCCATAGCTCCATAGCACCAGAGCTCCATAGCTCCATAGCACCAGAGCTCCATAGCTCCATAGCACCAGAGCTCCATAGCTCCATAGCTCCAGCCTGGGTGGCTGGTGGCTCCATAGCTCCATACTTCCATAGCTCCAGTCAGAGAGTTGGCTAAAATTGCACTAAGTGCGAAAGCCCATTCATTTACAACGGCGTGTCCACAAGGCGGCGACATTTCCCCGTTACCGGTGGCTGCGCGGCGGGTGAGTGACAGAGCTTATCCGAGCGGCTGGAACTCTGCGCCGGCGTGGTCGAGCGTGAGGCCTCGGCCCTTTGGCTGCCTGGTACCTAAAACACTTCCATTGATCCAGCCACGGAGGGTGCTGGCTGGTGGCTCCATAGCTCCATACCTCCAGAGCTCCATAGCTCCATAGCACCAGAGCTCCATAGCTCCATAGCACCAGAGCTCCATAGCACCAGAGCTCCATAGCTCCATAGCACCAGAGCTCCATAGCTCCATAGCACCAGAGCTCCATAGCTCCATAGCACCAGAGCTCCATAGCTCCATAGCTCCATAGCACCAGAGCTCCATAGCTCCATAGCACCAGAGCTCCATAGCTCCATAGCACCAGAGCTCCATAGCTCCATAGCACCAGAGCTCCATAGCTCCATAGCACCAGAGCTCCATAGCTCCATAGCACCAGAGCTCCATAGCTCCATAGCACCAGAGCTCCATAGCTCCATAGCACCAGAGCTCCATAGCTCCATAGCACCAGAGCTCCATAGCTCCATAGCTCCAGGGCTCCATAGCTCCATAGCTCCAGGGCTCCATAGCTCCAGGGCTCCAGGGCTCCATAGCTCCAGGGCTCCATAGCTCCAGGGCTCCAGGGCTCCATAGCTCCATACCTCCAGAGCTCCATACCTCCAGAGCTCCAGAGCTCCATAGCACCAGAGCTCCATGGCTTCAGAGCTCCATAGCACCATAGCTCCATACCTCCAGAGCTCCAGGGCTCCATAGCTCCATAGCTCCATAGCTCCATAGCTCCATACCTCCAGAGCTCCATAGCACCAGAGCTCCATGGCTCCATAGCTCCAGCCTGGGTGGCTGGTGGCTCCATAGCTCCATACTTCCATAGCTCCAGTCAGAGAGTTGGCGAAAATTGCACTAAGTGCGAAAGCCCATTCATTTACAACGGCGTGTCCGCCAGGCGGCGACATTTCCCCGTTACCGGTGGCTGCGCGGCGGGTGAGTGACAGAGCTTATCCGAGCGGCTGGAACTCTGCGCCGGCGTGGTCGAGCGGCTGGCCTCGGTAGTTGAGGTACCAGGGGTGGGGCGGGGAGCTCCAGGCGGGTCTTGTGAGAGAGTGAAGCCGAGCGGCTGGAACTCTCGGCCGGCCTGGTCGAGCGGCTGGCCTCGGTAGTTGAGGTACCAGGGGCGGGCTGGGGAGCTCCAGGCGGGGCTTGTGAGAGAGTGAAGCCGAGCGGCTGGAACTCTGGGCCGGCCTGGTCGAGCGGCTGGCCTCGGTAGTTGAGGTACCAGGGGCGGGCTGGGGAGCTCCAGGCGGGGCTTGTGAGAGAGTGTAGCCGAGCGGCTGGAACTCTGGGCCGGCGTGGTTGAGCAGCATGCCCGCGGAGGTGGCTCTTCCATAGGCAGGGAGGGTGCTGGAGCTCCACACTTCCATAGGCAGGGAGGGTGCTGGAGCTCCACACTTCCATAGGCAGGGAGGGTGCTGGAGCTCCACACTTCCATAGGCAGGGAGGGTGCTGGAGCTCCACACTTCCATAGGCAGGGAGGGTGCTGGAGCTCCACACTTCCATAGGCAGGGAGGGTGCTGGAGCTCCACACTTCCATAGGCAGGGAGGGTGCTGGAGCTCCACACTTCCATAGGCAGGGAGGGTGCTGGAGCTCCACACTTCCGTAGGCAGGGAGGGTGCTGGAGCTCCACACTTCCGTAGGCAGGGAGGGTGCTGGAGCTCCACACTTCCGTAGGCAGGGAGGGTGCTGGAGCTCCACACTTCCATAGGCAGGGAGGGTGCTGGAGCTCCACACTTCCATAGGCAGGGAGGGTGCTGGAGCTCCACACTTCCATAGGCAGGGAGGGTGCTGGAGCTCCACACTTCCATAGGCAGGGAGGGTGCTGGAGCTCCACACTTCCATAGGCAGGGAGGGTGCTGGAGCTCCACACTTCCATAGGCAGGGAGGGTGCTGGAGCTCCACACTTCCATAGGCAGGGAGGGTGCTGGAGCTCCACACTTCCATAGGCAGGGAGGGTGCTGGAGCTCCACACTTCCATAGGCAGGGAGGGTGCTGGAGCTCCACACTTCCATAGGCAGGGAGGGTGCTGGAGCTCCACACTTCCGTAGGCAGGGAGGGTGCTGGAGCTCCACACTTCCGTAGGCAGGGAGGGTGCTGGAGCTCCACACTTCCGTAGGCAGGGAGGGTGCTGGAGCTCCACACTTCCATAGGCAGGGAGGGTGCTGGAGCTCCACACTTCCATAGGCAGGGAGGGTGCTGGAGCTCCACACTTCCATAGGCAGGGAGGGTGCTGGAGCTCCACACTTCCATAGGCAGGGAGGGTGCTGGAGCTCCACACTTCCATAGGCAGGGAGGGTGCTGGAGCTCCACACTTCCATAGGCAGGGAGGGTGCTGGAGCTCCACACTTCCATAGGCAGGGAGGGTGCTGGAGCTCCACACTTCCATAGGCAGGGAGGGTGCTGGAGCTCCACACTTCCATAGGCAGGGAGGGTGCTGGAGCTCCACACTTCCATAGGCAGGGAGGGTGCTGGAGCTCCACACTTCCATAGGCAGGGAGGGTGCTGGAGCTCCACACTTCCATAGGCAGGGAGGGTGCTGGAGCTCCACACTTCCATAGGCAGGGAGGGTGCTGGAGCTCCACACTTCCATAGGCAGGGAGGGTGCTGGAGCTCCACACTTCCATAGGCAGGGAGGGTGCTGGAGCTCCACACTTCCATAGGCAGGGAGGGTGCTGGAGCTCCACACTTCCATAGGCAGGGAGGGTGCTGGAGCTCCACACTTCCATAGGCAGGGAGGGTGCTGGAGCTCCACACTTCCATAGGCAGGGAGGGTGCTGGAGCTCCACACTTCCATAGGCAGGGAGGGTGCTGGAGCTCCACACTTCCATAGGCAGGGAGGGTGCTGGAGCTCCACACTTCCATAGGCAGGGAGGGTGCTGGAGCTCCACACTTCCATAGGCAGGGAGGGTGCTGGAGCTCCACACTTCCATAGGCAGGGAGGGTGCTGGAGCTCCACACTTCCATAGGCAGGGAGGGTGCTGGAGCTCCACACTTCCATAGGCAGGGAGGGTGCTGGAGCTCCACACTTCCATAGGCAGGGAGGGTGCTGGAGCTCCACACTTCCATAGGCAGGGAGGGTGCTGGAGCTCCACACTTCCAGCCACGGAGCATGCTGGCACTTCCACCTTGCTTGCTAAGTCGGCGTGATCTTGCCCAAAAAGTCCCTCCTCACCTCCAGCTGGAAGTGGAAAAAAATCCTCCACCTGCTTGGCCGAGGTTCTGGAAGCCAGCAGCTCGCAGAATGTTGCCAAAGTTTCACTGGAAGGAAAAGAAAAGAGAAGACCGAGTGCGCATTTCACCTACCGCCGAATGTCCACAAGAGGGAAGTGTCACTCCGTCGCAGAATCTGCGCCGACGCACTCGGCACCCTTCGAATTTATGGTGCCGGTGCGGGTGTTCTGGGTGCAAAAAGGCCGCCCAAGTGGTAGAAAAAAATCAGACTTCGTCTCTTAGGTCGAAATTAATGCCAAGTTTTGAAATGCGCTGGCAGGGGTGGACCAGGGCCCGTTAGAAGTGCTTAGCCGAGGTCCTGGAAGCCTAACCCGGCGTGATCTTGTGCAAAAAGCCGCTGCTGAGCTCCAGCTGGAAGTGTAAAAAGAACCGGGCTGGATCAAAAAAAGAACCGGGCGGCCCGTTAAAATTGCTTAGCCGAGGTCCTGGAACCCTAACCCGGCGTGATCTTGTGCAAAAAGCCGCTGCTGAGCTCCAGCTGGAAGTGTAAAAAGAACCGGGCTGGTTCAAAAAAAGAACCGGGCGACCCGTTAGAAGTGCTTAGCCGAGGTCCTGGAAGCCTAACCCGGCGTGATCTTGTGCAAAAAGCCGCTGCTGAGCTCCAGCTGGAAGTGGAAAAAGAACCGGGCTGGATCAAAAAAGAACCGGGCGACCCGTTAAAATTGCTTAGCCGAGGTCCTGGAAGCCTAACACGGCGTGTTCTTGTGCAAAAAGCCGCTCCCAAGCTCCAGCTGGAAGTGTAAAAAGAACCGGGCTGGATAAAAAAAAGAACCGGGCTGGATCAAAAAAGAACCGGGCGACCCGTTAAAATTGCTTAACCGAGGTCCTGGAAGCCTAACCCGGCGTGATCTTGTGCAAAAAGCCGCTCCCGAGCTCCAGCTGGAAGTGTAAAAAGAACCGGGCTGGATAAAAAAAAGAACCGGGCGGCCCGTTAAAATTGCTTAGCCGAGGTCCTGGAAGCCTAACACGGCGTGATCTTGTGCAAAAAGCCGCTCCCGAGCTCCAGCTGGAAGTGTAAAAAGAACCGGGCTGGATAAAAAAAGAACCGGGCTGGATCAAAAAAGAACCGGGGGACCCGTTAAAATTGCTTAGCCGAGGTCCTGGAAGCCTAACCCGGCGTGATCTTGTGCAAATAGCCGCTCCCGAGCTCCAGCTGGAAGTGTAAAAAGAACCGGGCTGGATAAAAAAAAGAACCGGGCTGGATCAAAAAAGAACCGGGCGACCCGTTAAAATTGCTTAGCCGAGGTCCTGGAAGCCTAACACGGCGTGATCTTGTGCAAAAAGCCGCTCCCGAGCTCCAGCTGGAAGTGTAAAAAGAACCGGGCTGGATAAAAAAAGAACCGGGCTGGATAAAAAAAAGAACCGGGCGACCCGTTAAAATTGCTTAGCCGAGGTCCTGGAAGCCTAACACGGCGTGATCTTGTGCAAAAAGCCGCTCCCGAGCTCCAGCTGGAAGTGTAAAAAGAACCGGGCTGGATAAAAAAAAGAACCGGGCTGGATCAAAAAAGAACCGGGCGACCCGTTAAAATTGCTTAGCCGAGGTCCTGGAAGCCTAACACGGCGTGATCTTGTGCAAAAAGCCGCTCCCGAGCTCCAGCTGGAAGTGTAAAAAGAACCAGGCTGGATAAAAAAAAGAACCGGGCTGGATCAAAAAAGAACCGGGCGACCCGTTAAAATTGCTTAGCCGAGGTCCTGGAAGCCTAACACGGCGTGATCTTGTGCAAAAAGCCGCTCCCGAGCTCCAGCTGGAAGTGTAAAAAGAACCGGGCTGGATAAAAAAAGAACCGGGCTGGATAAAAAAAAGAACCGGGCGGCCCGTTAAAATTGCTTAGCCGAGGTCCTGGAAGCCTAACACGGCGTGATCTTGTGCAAAAAGCCGCTCCCGAGCTCCAGCTGGAAGTGTAAAAAGAACCAGGCTGGATAAAAAAAAGAACCGGGCTGGATCAAAAAAGAACCGGGCGACCCGTTAAAATTGCTTAGCCGAGGTCCTGGAAGCCTAACACGGCGTGATCTTGTGCAAAAAGCCGCTCCCGAGCTCCAGCTGGAAGTGTAAAAAGAACCGGGCTGGATAAAAAAAGAACCGGGCTGGATCAAAAAAAGAACCGGGGGACCCGTTAAAATTGCTTAGCCGAGGTCCTGGAAGCCTAACCCGGCGTGATCTTGTGCAAATAGCCGCTCCCGAGCTCCAGCTGGAAGTGTAAAAAGAACCGGGCTGGATAAAAAAAAGAACCGGGCTGGATCAAAAAAGAACCGGGCGACCCGTTAAAATTGCTTAGCCGAGGTCCTGGAAGCCTAACACGGCGTGATCTTGTGCAAATAGCCGCTCCCGAGCTCCAGCTGGAAGTGTAAAAAGAACCAGGCTGGATAAAAAAAAGAACCGGGCTGGATCAAAAAAGAACCGGGCGACCCGTTAAAATTGCTTAGCCGAGGTCCTGGAAGCCTAACCCGGCGTGTTCTTGTGCAAAAAGCCGCTCCCGAGCTCCAGCTGGAAGTGTAAAAAGAACCGGGCTGGATAAAAAAAAGAACCGGGCTGGTTCAAAAAAGAACCGGGCAACCCGTTAAAATTGCTTAGCCGAGGTCCTGGAAGCCTAACACGGCGTGTTCTTGTGCAAAAAGCCGCTCCCGAGCTCCAGCTGGAAGTGTAAAAAGAACCAGGCTGGATAAAAAAAAGAACCGGGCTGGATCAAAAAAGAACCGGGCGACCCGTTAAAATTGCTTAGCCGAGGTCCTGGAAGCCTAACACGGCGTGTTCTTGTGCAAAAAGCCGCTCCCGAGCTCCAGCTGGAAGTGTAAAAAGAACCAGGCTGGATAAAAAAAAGAACCGGGCTGGTTCAAAAAAGAACCGGGCAACCCGTTAAAATTGCTTAGCCGAGGTCCTGGAAGCCTAACACGGCGTGATCTTGTGCAAAAAGCCGCTCCCGAGCTCCAGCTGGAAGTGTAAAAAGAACCGGGCTGGATAAAAAAAGAACCGGGCTGGATAAAAAAAAAGAACCGGGCGACCCGTTGAAATTGCTTAGCCGAGGTCCTGGAAGCCTAACACGGCGTGATCTTGTGCAAAAAGCCGCTCCCGAGCTCCAGCTGGAAGTGTAAAAAGAACCAGGCTGGATAAAAAAAAGAACCGGGCTGGATCAAAAAAGAACCGGGCGACCCGTTAAAATTGCTTAGCCGAGGTCCTGGAAGCCTAACACGGCGTGTTCTTGTGCAAAAAGCCGCTCCCGAGCTCCAGCTGGAAGTGTAAAAAGAACCAGGCTGGATAAAAAAAAGAACCGGGCTGGATCAAAAAAGAACCGGGCGACCCGTTAAAATTGCTTAGCCGAGGTCCTGGAAGCCTAACACGGCGTGTTCTTGTGCAAAAAGCCGCTCCCGAGCTCCAGCTGGAAGTGTAAAAAGAACCAGGCTGGATAAAAAAAAGAACCGGGCTGGATCAAAAAAGAACCGGGCGACCCGTTAAAATTGCTTAGCTGAGGTCCTGGAAGCCTAACACGGCGTGATCTTGTGCAAAAAGCCGCTCCCGAGCTCCAGCTGGAAGTGTAAAAAGAACCGGGCTGGATAAAAAAAAAGAACCGGGCTGGTTCAAAAAAGAACCGGGCAACCCGTTAAAATTGCTTAGCCGAGGTCCTGGAAGCCTAACCCGGCGTGATCTTGCCCGAAAGTCGGCCTCTATACTTCCATTTTAGGTACCAGGGGCTATTAGTGTACTTGGTCCCACTAGTCAGTGTACTCATCCAGTTACCCCCCGTTTTCCAAAACACCATCGGCACGTATAAGGGGGGGACTCTTGAGAGAGATGAGGTATATGGCAGCGCAACACCAATCCGCTCCGCGCTGGTTCCCATGTCGGCTACGGATGAATAAAACCAGCCTGTCCCCCCTGGAGCTCACGAGACACGGAATTTTTTCTAAGTGCCAACGGCTCTTCCGAGCAAACGTGTCCGCTCCGGCTGGTTCCCCCGTCGGCCTCGAATGACGAAAAATGCCGGTCTCCGCCCGGAGCTCATGACAAACGAAAAATTTTCTAAGTGCCAACGGCACTAGCGAGCGAATGTGTCCGCTCGGCGCTGGTTCCCGGGTCGAACCCGGAAGACGAAAAACGCCGCTCTCCGCCCGGAGCTCATGACAAACGAAAAATTTTCTAAGTGCCAACGGCACTAGCGAGCGAATGTGTCCGCTCGGCGCTGGTTCCCGGGTCGAACCCGGAAGACGAAAAACGCCGCTCTCCGCCCGGAGCTCATGACAAACGAAAAATTTTCTAAGTGCCAACGGCACTAGCGAGCGAATGTGTCCGCTCGGCGCTGGTTCCCGGGTCGAACCCGGAAGACGAAAAACGCCGCTCTCCGCCCGGAGCTCATGACAAACGAAAAATTTTCTAAGTGCCAACGGCACTAGCGAGCGAATGTGTCCGCTCGGCGCTGGTTCCCGGGTCGAACCCGGAAGACGAAAAACGCCGCTCTCCGCCCGGAGCTCATGACAAACGAAAAATTTTCTAAGTGCCAACGGCACTAGCGAGCGAATGTGTCCGCTCGGCGCTGGTTCCCGGGTCGAACCCGGAAGACGAAAAACGCCGCTCTCCGCCCGGAGCTCATTACAAACGAAAAATTTTCTAAGTGCCAACGGCACTAGCGAGCGAATGTGTCCGCTCGGCGCTGGTTCCCGGGTCGAACCCGGAAGACGAAAAACGCCGCTCTCCGCCCGGAGCTCATGACAAACGAAAAATTTTCTAAGTGCCAACGGCACTAGCGAGCGAATGTGTCCGCTCGGCGCTGGTTCCCGGGTCGAACCCGGAAGACGAAAAACGCCGCTCTCCGCCCGGAGCTCATGACAAACGAAAAATTTTCTAAGTGCCAACGGCACTAGCGAGCGAATGTGTCCGCTCGGCGCTGGTTCCCGGGTCGAACCCGGAAGACGAAAAACGCCGCTCTCCGCCCGGAGCTCATGACAAACGAAAAATTTTCTAAGTGCCAACGGCACTTGCGAGCGAATGTGTCCGCTCGGCGCTGGTTCCCGGGTCGGACCCGGAAGACGAAAAACGCCGGTCTCCGCCCGGAGCTCATGACAAACGAAAAATTTTCTAAGTGCCAACGGCACTAGCGAGCGAATGTGTCCGCTCGGCGCTGGTTCCCGGGTCGGACCCGGAAGACGAAAAACGCCGGTCCTCGCCTGGAGGTCCCAGCAAAATCGGCGAAAAAACGACTAAGTGTCAACTTTCGAAAAAACGACTAAGTGCCCACGGCTCTGCGGGGCTTGTGAGTCCGCCCCGCGCCGGTTCGGTGGTCGGCCTCAAAAAGCAAAAAATCAGCCTCTCTCCCTGGAGCTCACCTCGAGGTACCAGGGGGTGAGGTACCCGGGCTAAGGTGCAGTACCTTTTTTGGTCTTCAGGTGCGCCAGAGTACAATGAAATGGTCCCAGTAGTCAGTGTACTCATCGACTTTCCCCCCGTTTTCCAAAGCACCTCGTTTACGAGTATGGAGGAGATGGTGCTGGTCTCCCCACGGCGTCGGACACGCCGTCCTCGACAGCACAAGGTCGGATAGAAGACCTGGAAAGCGCCGTGGCACGCGCTGGAGGTGGGCACTTTGGCGAAAAAACGACTAAGTGTCAACTTTCGAAAAAACGACTAAGTGTCAACTTTCGAAAAAACGGCTAAGTGTCAACTTTCGAAAAAACGACTAAGTGTCACCTCTCTGAAAAAATGGCAAAGTGTCGCCTCTCTGAAATTTTTCTAAGTGCCCACGGCTCTGCGGGCTCGTGCATCCGAGCCGCGCCGGTTCTGCAACCGGCCTAGAATGACGAAAAATAACGGTCTCCTCCTGGAGCTCACAGCCAATTGTGGCGAAAAAGTGGCAAAGTGCCCACGGCCCTGCCGAGCTTTGGCGTCCGCTCAGCGCCGGTGCCGCAGTCGGCCTCGAATGACGAAAAATGACGGTCTCCTCCTGGAGCTCACAGCCAACTTGGCAAAAAGTTTCTAAGTGCCCACGGCCCTGCCGAGCTTTGGCGTCCGCCCAGCGCCGGTTCCGCAGTCGGCCTCGAATGACGAAAAATAACGGTCTCCTCCTGGAGCTCACAGCCAACTTGGCAAAAAGTTTCTAAGTGCCCACGGCCCTGCCGAGCTTTGGCGTCCGCTCAGCGCCGGTGCCGCAGTCGGCCTCGAATGACGAAAAATGACGGTCTCCTCCTGGAGCTCACAGCCAACTTGGCAAAAAGTTTCTAAGTGCCCACGGCCCTGCCGAGCTTTGGCGTCCGCCCAGCGCCGGTTCCGCAGTCGGCCTCGAATGACGAAAAATAACGGTCTCCTCCTGGAGCTCACAGCCAACTTGGCAAAAAGTTTCTAAGTGCCCACGGCCCTGCCGAGCTTTGGCGTCCGCTCAGCGCCGGTGCCGCAGTCGGCCTCGAATGACGAAAAATGACGGTCTCCTCCTGGAGCTCACAGCCAACTTGGCAAAAAGTTTCTAAGTGCCCACGGCCCTGCCGAGCTTTGGCGTCCGCCCAGCGCCGGTTCCGCAGTCGGCCTCGAATGACGAAAAATAACGGTCTCCTCCTGGAGCTCACAGCCAACTTGGCAAAAAGTTTCTAAGTGCCCACGGCCCTGCCGAGCTTTGGCGTCCGCCCAGCGCCGGTTCCGCAGTCGGCCTCGAATGACGAAAAATAACGGTCTCCTCCTGGAGCTCACAGCCAACTTGGCAAAAAGTTTCTAAGTGCCCACGGCCCTGCCGAGCTTTGGCGTCCGCCCAGCGCCGGTTCCGCAGTCGGCCTCGAATGACGAAAAATAACGGTCTCCTCCTGGAGCTCACAGCCAACTTGGCAAAAAGTTTCTAAGTGCCCACGGCCCTGCCGAGCTTTGGCGTCCGCTCAGCGCCGGTTCCGCAGTCGGCCTCGAATGACGAAAAATGACGGTCTCCTCCTGGAGCTCACAGCCAACTTGGCAAAAAGTTTCTAAGTGCCCACGGCCCTGCCGAGCTTTGGCGTCCGCCCAGCGCCGGTTCCGCAGTCGGCCTCGAATGACGAAAAATAACGGTCTCCTCCTGGAGCTCACAGCCAACTTGGCAAAAAGTTTCTAAGTGCCCACGGCCCTGCCGAGCTTTGGCGTCCGCCCAGCGCCGGTTCCGCAGTCGGCCTCGAATGACGAAAAATAACGGTCTCCTCCTGGAGCTCACAGCCAACTTGGCAAAAAGTTTCTAAGTGCCCACGGCCCTGCCGAGCTTTGGCGTCCGCTCAGCGCCGGTGCCGCAGTCGGCCTCGAATGACGAAAAATGACGGTCTCCTCCTGGAGCTCACAGCCAACTTGGCAAAAAGTTTCTAAGTGCCCACGGCCCTGCCGAGCTTTGGCATCCGCCCAGCGCCGGTTCCGCAGTCGGCCTCGAATGACGAAAAATAACGGTCTCCTCCTGGAGCTCACAGCCAACTTGGCAAAAAGTTTCTAAGTGCCCACGGCCCTGCCGAGCTTTGGCGTCCGCCCAGCGCCGGTTCCGCAGTCGGCCTCGAATGACGAAAAATAACGGTCTCCTCCTGGAGCTCACAGCCAACTTGGCAAAAAGTTTCTAAGTGCCCACGGCCCTGCCGAGCTTTGGCATCCGCCCAGCGCCGGTTCCGCAGTCGGCCTCGAATGACGAAAAATGACGGTCTCCTCCTGGAGCTCACAGCCAACTTGGCAAAAAGTTTCTAAGTGCCCACGGCCCTGCCGAGCTTTGGCGTCCGCCCAGCGCCGGTTCCGCAGTCGGCCTCGAATGACGAAAAATAACGGTCTCCTCCTGGAGCTCACAGCCAACTTGGCAAAAAGTTTCTAAGTGCCCACGGCCCTGCCGAGCTTTGGCGTCCGCTCAGCGCCGGTGCCGCAGTCGGCCTCGAATGACGAAAAATGACGGTCTCCTCCTGGAGCTCACAGCCAACTTGGCAAAAAGTTTCTAAGTGCCCACGGCCCTGCCGAGCTTTGGCGTCCGCCCAGCGCCGGTTCCGCAGTCGGCCTCGAATGACGAAAAATAACGGTCTCCTCCTGGAGCTCACAGCCAACTTGGCAAAAAGTTTCTAAGTGCCCACGGCCCTGCCGAGCTTTGGCGTCCGCCCAGCGCCGGTTCCGCAGTCGGCCTCGAATGACGAAAAATAACGGTCTCCTCCTGGAGCTCACAGCCAACTTGGCAAAAAGTTTCTAAGTGTCACATCTGTGAAAAAACGACTAAGTGTCAACTTTCGAAAAAACGGCTAAGTGTCAACTTTCGAAAAAACGGCAAAGTGTCACATCTCTGAAAAAACGGCTAAGTGTCGACTTTCGAAAAAACGGCTAAGTGTCAACTTTCGAAAAAACGGCAAAGTGTCACATCTCTGAAAAAACGGCTAAGTGTCACATCTCTGAAAAAACGGCTAAGTGTCACATCTCTGAAAAAACGGCTAAGTGTCGCCTCTCTGAAAAAACGGCAAAGTGTCAACTTTCGAAAAAACGACAGAGTGTCGCCTCTCTGAAAAAACGACTAAGTGTCGACTCTGAGAAAATGGCAAAGTGCCCACGGCTCTGCGGGCTCGTGCATCCGACCCGCGCCGGTTCCCCAGCCGGCCTGATATAAGGCAAAACCAGCCTCTCCGCCTGGAGCTCAGAGCCAACTTGGCGAATATTTTCTAAGTGCCCACGGCTCTGCGTGGCTACGGCGTCTGCCCAGCGCCGGTTCCTGGGTCGAACCCCGAGGACGAGGAATGCCGGTCTCCGCCTGGAGGTCCCAGCTTAATCGGCGAAAATTTTCTAAGTGCCCACGGCTCTGCCGGGCTCGTGCATCCGACCCGCGCCGGTTCCCCAGCCGGCCTGAAATAAGGCAAAACCAGGCTCTCCCCCTGGAGCTCAGAGCCAATTGTGGCGAAAAAACGACTAAGTGTCAACTTTCGAAAAAACGACTAAGTGTCAACTTTCCAAAAAAACGGCTAAGTGTCGACTTTCGAAAAAACGGCTAAGTGTCAACTTTCGAAAAAACGACTAAGTGTCGCCTCTGAAAAAACGACTAAGTGTCGCCTCTCTGAAAAAACGACTAAGTGCCCACGGCTCTGCGGGGCTTGTGAGTCCGCCCCGCGCCGGTTCGGCGGTCGGCCTCAAAAAGCGAAAAATCAGCCTCTCTCCCTGGAGCTCACCAAAAATTTGTCGAAATTTTTCTAAGTTCTCCTCGAGGTACCAGGGGGTGAGGTACCCGGGCTAAGGTGCAGTACCTTTTTTGGTCTTCAGGTGCGCCAGAGTACAATGAAATGGTCCCAGTAGTCAGTGTACTCATCGACTTTCCCCCCGTTTTCCAAAGCACCCCGTTTACGAATATGGAGGAGATGGTGCTGGTCTCCCCACGGCGTCGGACACGCCGTCCTCGACAGCACAAGGTCGGATAGAAGACCTGAAAAGCGCCGTGGCACGCGCTGGAGGTGTCACTGTGGCGAAAAAGTGACTAAGTGTCAACTTTCGAAAAAACGGCTAAGTGTCAACTTTCGAAAAAACGGCTAAGTGTCAACTTTCGAAAAAACGGCTAAGTGTCACCTCTCTGAAAAAACGGCAAAGTGTCAACTTTCGAAAAAACGACTAAGTGTCAACTTTCGAAAAAACGACTAAGTGTCACCTCTCTGAAAAAATGGCAAAGTGTCAACTGCGAATGTGGTGGTGCATGGAAGGAAGTGGAGGACGGCCGCCTCCTTAAACACAGGCCGGAGAGGAGCGTCAGGGCCAGGCTCCTCAAACATGGACCGAGTGTCGCCCTTAACACAGACCAAGGGGAGGACGGCCGCCTCCTTAAACACAGGCCGGAGAGGAGCGTCAGGGCCAGGCTCCTCAAACATGGACCGAGTGTCGCCCTTAACACAGACCAAGGGGAGGACGGCCGCCTCCTTAAACACAGGCCGGAGAGGAGCGTCAGGGCCAGGCTCCTCAAACATGGACCGAGTGTCGCCCTTAACACAGACCAAGGGGAGGACGGCCGCCTCCTTAAACACAGGCCGGAGAGGAGCGTCAGGGCCAGGCTCCTCAAACATGGACCGAGTGTCGCCCTTAACACAGACCAAGGGGAGGACGGCCGCCTCCTTAAACACAGGCCGGAGAGGAGCGTCAGGGCCAGGCTCCTCAAACATGGACCGAGTGTCGCCCTTAACACAGACCAAGGGGAGGACGGCCGCCTCCTTAAACACAGGCCGGAGAGGAGCGTCAGGGCCAGGCTCCTCAAACATGGACCGAGTGTCGCCCTTAACACAGACCAAGGGGAGGACGGCCGCCTCCTTAAACACAGGCCGGAGAGGAGCGTCAGGGCCAGGCTCCTCAAACATGGACCGAGTGTCGCCCTTAACACAGACCAAGGGGAGGACGGCCGCCTCCTTAAACACAGGCCGGAGAGGAGCGTCAGGGCCAGGCTCCTCAAACATGGACAGAGTGTCGCCCTTAACACAGACCAAGGGGAGGACGGCCGCCTCCCTAAACACAGGCCGGAGAGGAGCGTCAGGGCCAGGCTCCTCAAACATGGACCGAGTGTCGCCCTTAACACAGACCAAGGGGAGGACGGCCGCCTCCTTAAACACAGGCCGGAGAGGAGCGTCAGGGCCAGGCTCCTCAAACATGGACCGAGTGTCGCCCTTAACACAGACCAAGGGGAGGACGGCCGCCTCCTTAAACACAGGCCGGAGAGGAGCGTCAGGGCCAGGCTCCTCAAACATGGACCGAGTGTCGCCCTTAACACAGACCAAGCGGAGGACGGCCGCCTCCCTAAATACAGGCCGAACCGGAGCGCGAGTGTCGCTCCTTAAACACGGACCGAGTGGAGGACGGCCGCCTCCTTAAACACAGGCCGAACAAAATGACACAAAGTGTCAACTGCGAATGTTGTCCATCCAAGGAAGGAGCGTGATGCCCGGCCGGCTCCTTAAACACAGGCCGAGAGTCGCCCCGGACGGTCCGCCTCGCGGCGCCCGTCTGCTCGGATAAAATGACACAAAGTGTCAACTACGAATGTTGTCCATCCAAGGAGGGAGCGTGATGCCCGGCCGGCTCCGAAAACACAGGCCGAGAGTCGCCCCGGACGGTCCGCCTCGCGGCGCCCGTCTGCTCGGATAAAATGACACAAAGTGTCAACTGCGAATGTTGTCCATCCAAGGAAGGAGCGTGATGCCCGGCCGGCTCCTTAAACACAGGCCGAGAGTCGCCCCGGACGGTCCGCCTCGCGGCGCCCGCCCGCTCGGATAAAATGACACAAAGTGTCAACTACGAATGTTGTCCATCCAAGGAAGGAGCGTGATGCCCGGCCGGCTCCTTAAACACAGGCCGAGAGTCGCCCCGGACGGTCGCCTCGCGGCGCCCGTCTGCTCGGATAAAATGACACAAAGTGTCAACTACGAATGTTGTCCATCCAAGGAGGGAGCGTGATGCCCGGCCGGCTCCGAAAACACAGGCCGAGAGTCGCCCCGGACGGTCCGCCTCGCGGCGCCCGTCTGCTCGGATAAAATGACACAAAGTGTCAACTGCGAATGTTGTCCATCCAAGGAAGGAGCGTGATGCCCGGCCGGCTCCTTAAACACAGGCCGAGAGTCGCCCCGGACGGTCCGCCTCGCGGCGCCCGTCTGCTCGGATAAAATGACACAAAGTGTCAACTACGAATGTTGTCCATCCAAGGAGGGAGCGTGATGCCCGGCCGGCTCCGAAAACACAGGCCGAGAGTCGCCCCGGACGGTCCGCCTCGCGGCGCCCGTCTGCTCGGATAAAATGACACAAAGTGTCAACTGCGAATGTTGTCCATCCAAGGAAGGAGCGTGATGCCCGGCCGGCTCCTTAAATACAGGCCGAGAGTCGCCCCGGACGGTCCGCCTCGCGGCGCCCGCCCGCTCGGATAAAATGACACAAAGTGTCAACTACGAATGTTGTCCATCCAAGGAAGGAGCGTGATGCCCGGCCGGCTCCTTAAACACAGGCCGAGAGTCGCCCCGGACGGTCGCCTCGCGGCGCCCGTCTGCTCGGATAAAATGACACAAAGTGTCAACTACGAATGTTGTCCATCCAAGGAGGGAGCGTGATGCCCGGCCGGCTCCGAAAACACAGGCCGAGAGTCGCCCCGGACGGTCCGCCTCGCGGCGCCCGTCTGCTCGGATAAAATGACACAAAGTGTCAACTGCGAATGTTGTCCATCCAAGGAAGGAGCGTGATGCCCGGCCGGCTCCTTAAACACAGGCCGAGAGTCGCCCCGGACGGTCGCCTCGCGGCGCCCGTCTGCTCGGATAAAATGACACAAAGTGTCAACTACGAATGTTGTCCATCCAAGGAGGGAGCGTGATGCCCGGCCGGCTCCGAAAACACAGGCCGAGAGTCGCCCCGGACGGTCCGCCTCGCGGCGCCCGTCTGCTCGGATAAAATGACACAAAGTGTCAACTGCGAATGTTGTCCATCCAAGGAAGGAGCGTGATGCCCGGCCGGCTCCTTAAACACAGGCCGAGAGTCGCCCCGGACGGTCCGCCTCGCGGCGCCCGTCTGCTCGGATAAAATGACACAAAGTGTCAACTACGAATGTTGTCCATCCAAGGAGGGAGCGTGATGCCCGGCCGGCTCCGAAAACACAGGCCGAGAGTCGCCCCGGACGGTCCGCCTCGCGGCGCCCGTCTGCTCGGATAAAATGACACAAAGTGTCAACTGCGAATGTTGTCCATCCAAGGAAGGAGCGTGATGCCCG
>NW_028232075.1:132500-137500 GCF_054491065.1 Syngnathus leptorhynchus | reverse complement strand
GGGGTGGATATGGAGGTCCCTGTGTGACGGCACGGCAGGCAGTTTGCAGGGTGTGTGAGACACCCTGCAGCTGTTGCACTAGTCAAGGAAGCAGGTCAGAGCCTGTGCTGACCGAGTCTCCTGCTTCTTCTAACTTGGCTGGTTTTGAACGCTATGCTCGTGGTTGTGCCCAGGCAGGACCGGGGGACTGGCCCCTTGGACTGGGTTTCGGCCGGGAAGCAACTGATGAGGCTGTCTGCCACGTGAAAAGTGCGTGGAGTCGATCCCGGGGTTCTCAAAGGGACGGGGCTTGATAGCCAGGTCTGCGGGGAGGCTTGCCGGAGGGTAGGCTGAACGGTAGCTGGCGGTCGCTTACTGGCCGTGCGAGGGCTTTCGACTCGGTTTCCCGTGGCATTACCTGTGTGTAGTGGGAGGCTAGGCGTACTGGACGCGTGAGGGCGATTCGTCGCCCGTGTGGGCTGCTCATCGGGGTGGGCTGCGGTGGCACCGACACCGAGCTCGTAGTCGCGGGATTGGATGGTGGAGAGGGACTTGTCTCTATGACCCTGCCTTTCTTGCTATGGATTCTCTCATCCATGCTTTTTGAACGCTTGTGCCGCTTCTTCTGGGGCGTAGGCCGAATTCGCTGCGGCTCCTGCCATGCTGGGCTACTCCAGACGGGCTGCTTGACGAGGGGACTTTGTCCTGCTCGGGATGGTGGTCCGCGGGACAGGCCGGTGTGGTTGGGGGTAGCCAGGAGGACGATGGTGAAAGGGGAGGCGACAGGTGGCGCGAAGCAGTGGTTGTCCCGGCTCGTCTGCAGTCGGGGGGACATTGCCTAGCATGCGCGCGATGGCGCGCGGGGCCTTGGCTGTCTGTCGTGGTTCCCAGTACAGGTTGGTGGGCCTGGACACCTCATTGGTCTCTGTGGATGTGGAAGATCCCTGGAGTGTGGTACGGTGCGAGGGTCTGCCCGGACGATTTGCGGGTCACTGTGGAGATGGACCGGGGCGGTGTGTCGTTCGGCGACACTGGGGCACCGTCCCGGCTGCTGTTGCGGGTCCGTCAGTCGTCCCGGCTGGCGGCTGGCTGGTGGCTTTGCCTGGGATGCCTTGTGGGCCTGGGTGTGGGTGCATGCGTGCTCCGTACTGATGGGATCGGGCCTGTGGACCCGCGGGGCCTTCAGCTGGGGGGCCTCGTTAGGGAAGTGGTCTGGTTGGTGTCACACGTCGAGCTGCTGCGTCATGCCTGGGGTCTCTGGTGGGACAACCTGCTGGGTGTCTGGGTGGGGTCGTTGGCTTGGAAGATCACCTGTGACAGGGTGGTTCCCCGTGGCCTCTGAGACTGGACGGCGGCAATGGGAAGTAGTCGAGGATGCTGCATGGGGTGGCGCCCGACTTGGAGCGAACTTCCCTATTTATGGGTGCCGGATGGGTGGGCTGTACGGTCTCAGGTGAGGGTCATTCGGTGATGGTAGGGGCGTCTCTACCGCGGGCGGCAGCAGGTTTGGTGGCTTGTGGGCGGCCGGGGGCAGCCGGGCCCTGGTGGCTTTATGCGGGGGATTGTGCGTGGGCCAAGTGGGAATTGGCCGCGACGGTTCCCTCCTGTATTCATGTGATGGGGGTCCCTCCGGGGTTATGCGGTCGCGGCCTGGTCGGGGGAGCGCGCTTGGGTCTGAGGACGTGGGCGGAGTTCCCTGAGGGCCTGGGACGCGATTGAGCAGCCGCGGGGGTGGAAGCGCGGCGGGGAGAGTTGTCCGTCTTGGGTGGCTTGAACTTAGTTGCGATAGGTGAGGGGTCCTGAACCATATGTTGGTGGTCCGCTCCGGCGTGTGACCGGGTGCGCTGCCTCCGGATATGGGGAAGGTTAGTCGGTGGTTGGTAACAGAGGGCCAGAAATGGGGTCTTGTAATGATTAAACTTGCGGTAAATCTCACACCCATTTCGTGAATGCGACATATGGTGGACCGTCCGCAGACCATGCATATGCTCACGTTAGATGACTTTTGACTCGACGAGCGAGGTAAATACTCGAAAAGCAACCTGGTTGCGTAGTGGATGCCGGCGACCGCTTTGGGCTCGCCGGCGCTGCGCGCCGGCGCGCCGGTGTAGCCAAATGCCTCGTCATCTAATTAGTGACGCGCATGAATGGATGAACGAGATTCCCACTGTCCCTACCAACCATCTAGCGAAACCACAGCCAAGGGAACGGGCTTGGCAGAATCAGCGGGGAAAGAAGACCCTGTTGAGCTTGACTCTAGTCTGGCACTGTGAAGAGACATGAGGGGTGTAGAATAAGTGGGAGACCGCGCCATCCAAAGCGGACCTCAACCCTCCGCGGCGGGTGATGACGCGATGTGATTTCTGCCCAGTGCTCTGAATGTCAAAGTGAAGAAATTCAATGAAGCGCGGGTAAACGGCGGGAGTAACTATGACTCTCTTAAGCATAAATGCCGGGGGTCATGGGAAATGGCAACCGCCCAAGGGGAGCAGTCGGAGGTGGGCTGCTTCTCTGGTTGTCAGTCGCGTCATGTATGACTGCACCTCCACGTGGTGCCCGCTGGTAACGGCCATGCCTGGCATGGACGGCTAACGCAGTCAGCCTAGGGGGGGCAGATGCCCAGCTTCCCCCGACTCGTTGGGACAAGGTTTGGCCAACTCGGACGGTTGTTCTCGATTGGTTGGCGTGCAGACTACAGAAGGGGCTGCACGGCTTGGGTGACCTTCTGGACCCGTAAGGTGAGACTAGTCTCCCTGAGCGCTACTGAAGCAGCAGTAGTGGCTCGGATTCTGCAGTAGGATGACTACCTTTGAGTAGGAGGAAGGGCGATACCGAATACTACGAGGATCCTGGGGCCGCCGTCTGATCCCGGCGGCGGTACTCATGTAGCTCCCTCTCCCCGGTTGCCCGTCTGATCCCGGCGGGCTCCGAGTAACCTATTTCCTATCTGACCGACTGGCAATCATGACCTGCCTTGGTAGGGCCCCCATCGGCCTCGGCTTGCCGACACTGGTGGACGGTTCCTACCCACTGCGGGTCGCCCTCTAGCACCTTGCAGGCTGGCTTGTGCGCTCGCTCGGCGCCCTGCTGGTACGCCTGGTGTGACTGAATGGTGGCGAGACTGAGACGAACCGAGACGGTGCTGATGCCGTTACACATAGTGATAATAAACAAAGGCTGGATGTGGCGCCTTCTGTCGAATGTAATTTCTCAAATCCTAGCGGAAACGCAAATACTGTGAAGCCTGGGCAGCCGTGATGAGTGCTGGTCGCTGGATGGCTTTACGGGGAGCGAGCTCGGCATCTCTGATGGGGGCCTCTCCCAAGTGGGTCAGACTGTGGACTTGGCTTTGGTTGGGGACAGGCCTTACTGGGTCGTGTCGGCTGCTGCCCGGGTTTGGTTCTTAGTAAAGTCTTAAAGGGAACGGTGACTGAGCTCTGGCTGAGCCGAGCTGCCCAGGATTGCGGACCTGGGTTATCAAGAACCGCGGAGGCACGGCTTAATGGGGGGTCGTGACTGCTCGAGCGACCTCATCTTCACGTGCTTGAGGTTGGGTGCGTGTATGGCGTGTGATCAACCGCCTCGGAGGCCATGGGGACCAACTTTCGGGGTTTGGCTGAGGGTCCTCGAACGGCTGTAGTCATGTCTACAGACCATGTTGCGAAATCTCCTTTGGTTCGGAAGTCCGTGTCGCAGCTGCACAGAGTCGGAGTCACAGTCAGTCTGGCCGGTGGAGCGGGTGGACCCAGGCTGGCGAAGCTCCTGACAACTCCTCAGTGGCACTGGTGGCCGCCGTCGGTCTGGTTATGAGAGTATGGGCGACGGATGCTATGATGGTGCCGCAGCTTGTTTCTGGGAGGGCATTTTGACAGAGATGCCTGTGGTATGTTGTGCGGGTGTGAGTCGCCGGCATATCACTGACGAGTGGGGTTGTCCGACGCGTGTTGGGTGACGAAACGAGTGAGGTGGATATGGAGGTCCCTGTGTGACGGCACGGCAGGCAGTTTGTAGGGTGAGTGAGACACCTTGCGGCTGTTGCGCTGGTCAAGGAAGCAGGTCAGAGCCTGTACTGACCGAGTCTCCTGCTTCATTCAACTTGGCCGGTTTTGAACGCTATGCTCGTGGTCGAGTCCAGGCAGGACTGGGGGTCTGGCCCCTCAGGCTGGGCTTCGGCCGGGAAGCAACTGATGAGGCTGTCTGCCACGTGAAGGGTGCGTGGAGTCGATCCCAGGGTTCTCAAAGGGACGGGGCTTGATAGCCGGGTCTGCTGGGAGGCTTGCCGGAGGGTGGGCTGAACAGTAGCTGGCGGTCGCTTGCTGGCCGTGCGAGGGCTTTCGACTCGGTTTCCCATGGTCATGGCCTGTATGTAGTGGGAAGCTAGGCGTACTGGACGCGTGAGGGTGATTCGTCGCCCGTGTGGGCTGCTCATCGGGGTGGGCTGCGGTGGCACCGACACCGAGCTCGCAGTCGCGGGATTGGATTGTGGAGAGGGACTTGTCTCTATGACCCTGCCTTTCTTGCTATGGATTCTCTCATCCATGCTTTTGAACGCTTGTGCCGCTTCTTCTGGGGCGAAGGCCGAATTCGCTGCGGCGCCTGCCATGCTGGGCTACTCCAGTTGGGCTGCTTGATGAGGGGACTTTGTCCTGCTCAGGATGGTGGTTCGCGGGACAGGCCGGTGTGGTTGGTGGTAGCCAGGAGGACGTTGGTGAAAGGGGAGGCGACAGGTAGCGCGAAGCAGTGGTTGTCCCGGCTCGTCCGCAGTCGGGGGCCATTGCCTAGCATGCGTGCGATGGCGCGCGGGGCCTTGGCTGTCTGTCGTGGTTCCCAATACAGGTTGGTGGGCCTGGACACCTCATTGGTCTCTGTGGATGTGGAAGATCCCTGGAGTGTGGTACGGTGCGAGGGTCTGCCCGGACGGTTTGCGGGTCACTGTGGAGATGGACCGGGGCGGTGTGTCGTTCAGCGACGCTGGGGCACCGTCCCGGCTGCTGTTGCGGGTCCGTCAGTCGTCCCGGCTG